>NC_072732.1:193215755-193344980 GCF_026930045.1 Uloborus diversus | reverse complement strand
ATCATCAATGTCGGGAAAATCTAAAACACAGAATATCAATATGTAAATAATCAACTTTTTAGCACAAATAGTTCTTGATAGTTTCATTTCAATATTTAATTGTTTAAAAAATAATCGACTCATTTTGAGTTTTTAATTAGACGTACCGAGTACTTGGCCAACTCACCAAGTACTCATACTTGGCCAAATTTTGATGTTGATGATGTACCCGGCTCAGTAGAGTACATAGATTTCTTTGACCCCCCCCCCCCCCCCTCCGGTTCTGTATGAATTTTTAAAATTTTTAACATAGTGTTATTTTATTTTAGAGCGTGCACCCTTCCCTTGCGAGGGTGCTATGTATGCCACTGACTTGGTCAATACCAGGTAGTTGTAAAAAATTAAATATTGTTCAATACACATATTTCAATGAATGAAAAAGTACAAAGTATTTGTAACGACAAAAAAAAAAAGATGGATGTCTTTACATAGATAAGATTACCGTTTGTGAATTGAAAAAACCATTGCTTGTGACGCCGAAACATGTGTCAGCAGTGCTCCAGAACATTTGTGTTTAAAAATACAAATGTTTATTTGTTGTTTATTTTGTATCATACACATTGTTTTATTTGCTTAAAAACATTATTCATGTTTGTCGGACGACTAGAACTATAATAGATTCATATAATTTTTTATTAATTCCAACTTGATTAACCATACCTTTTATTTGTTTTTAATCAAAAAAAAAAAATTTTCGTAAAATTTGACATAAACATAACATTTTAAATAAAATCGAATTTTAGCTGGAATTTGTTTTGAAAACTATTATGTGGAGGTCTATATAGCTATTCATATGAGTTCAAAATTTATCGAGTCCTATGTCAATGGTTCATTCAAAACATAATTGGTCGAGTACTCTGTACCCTACCAAAACGATATTTGGTACATCTCTATTTAATATTTCCTATGACTGTAAAACTTCAAAAATTAAAATACTGCAACATTTAATGTTTCCTTCCAAATATTATTGATCAACTTTTCTACTATTTACGAAATGGAGATATTTTCGGCAGCACATTTAATAGACAAAATTAGCAGTTAAATTGACTTTTGAACACTTGATAGTATGATACAAACTTATTTTTTTCTGGTTAATGTTTCATTTTTAAATGAATTAGTTATAGTAAAGTTAATGTAATATCAATGGGTTGTTAGACTAAAATCGAGTATTTGGTGCCTCCCTAGTTAAAAATCTATAAAAAAAATTTATAAATATTCAGTTGATTCTGTTTCAACATTACATTACCTGGTTTTTTCATAAATTTGAATATTAAAAAAAGCTAGCAAAGTACTTCAATGCAAAAAGCAATACAATCAACATGTGGCCAAAAAGGGGTTTGGATATTAACCCCATAAAAATTTTCCCCTAACATTCTGAAAAAGTATCACTGACACAAATAGTAATAATACATGAAATACACCGCCAGCTCAGTCATTTCCAGTCGAGGACTGCAGTTTCGTGCTTATTAGCACTCATCAGCCCGGCATAAGAAAGTGACTGAGCTGGAGATAGAAAACCAGTTAAGGAAGCCAAAAATAGTAATGTTTTATAACACAGTGGAATTGTTGGCTGAAATGGACCTTTTCTAACTGTTTTAGCTACATTTTGATTTTTATTTAAAATGCTATATAACTTTCTAGTAAGTAGTATTTGGGGCATTCCAAGGTATTTTTGGCATTTATGTAGAGTCCGTAACGTAACCTTTTTTGCCATAACTTTTTAATTTACTGTTTGATTAGCATATTATTTTATTTTGATATTTTCCTACCAACACACCAGCTCAAATTAAAATAATTTGCAAATCATGCGGTAAATTAAAAAGTTATGGCAAAAAAAGGTCACGTTACGGACTCTACAGAATGTCAAAAATACCGTGGAATGCCCCATTTATATTCTAATTATCATATCATTCGATTACTTAAACAATTATCGCTAATTTGAGCTTTCACCTACATATGCATATTTGTTTTACACGCAAAGTTCTGAAACCAAGTTTTGAAACCAAATATAATGCTAAAAGAAATTTAATTCATTTGAACTGAATTCAATTCATTTCAAATTAATATCCTGTTTGATTTCCAACTGCAATTTGACTATGACACGAAAAATTATTAGTTGCTATTGAGGCAAAGATATTGTGTTGATGGCATCTAGCTCTGAAAGCGCACCAAAATAAGAATTATATTTATTCTATCCTTTATAAAAAAATATTAAAAACAGAAAGTTTCTCTTGTTAAAGCCTCAATCACAAACAGAAAACGACATTTGATTAGCTATATTCATTTTCAGCAAGTCTAATAGTTTAAAAAATAACACCCTCGCTTGAATTGCCAGGCCCGGATCTATCTACCTATAGATCCTACAGCAAGGGGGGGGAGGGGCGGGGGCACGTCTCAGAGGAAACCACATCCCAAGAAACCAAATAAATAAAAAAATAAATTATTAAAATCTGAGATTAAGTCTTTTAACAGTTCAATATATTTTTCAATGTTTTGGTACAAATGTGAGAAAAATTTAAACTCATCACATATTACTAAAGCATATAAGCAAGGACGGTGGGGGAGGGGGGCAATGTAAAGTTATGACACACTTGTTTTCTTGCTGATATAACTTATTAATAAAATGAGTTTCTAAAAATCTGGATAAAAAACTCCACACAGCTACCCAAAAGCATTTAAACAAGCTAAAAACCTTTTAACAATAATAATAAATAAATAAAACATTTAAATAAATGAATTCGAAATTTAAGTAGAAATAATGAAGCAGTTAAAAACGTACAATTATCACTCTTGGACGGGGGGGGGGGGGGGGAATAGAGCAACTTAGTGGGCGGTTAGGGAGCCCTACAGATTTTTGGCATTGCGGCCCAAAATTTATACAGTGGCTCCCAAAAGTCTTCGTACACCTGCGACTTTCAACGAAATAGACCCCAATCAATTGGTTAGAATTAATATTTCGAAATAGGTATTTAATTATAAGATCTATGATCAATTTTTAACAAAACTACATGAAAAGTTTTTAAAAAATATTAAAACTTAATTTTTTAAAAATCAAAAACCAAAAAGTGTCGGAAATTTTATCTCACAAAAGTCTTCGTACACTTTCTAAAATGTCTATATATTATTGAATAATCTAACTTTTGATTAAGTTATTAATTAGTAGAATATCATACAATATTCATAACACCTTTTAAACGTCTGGGAAAAGATTTCATTCTTTTTCTTTCTTTTTTTGCGTAATTTCTGAGTAAGTGTTCTACCACACTTCGAGTCTTACTGTTTCTAGCTCTATTTTTGTTTTAAAGCCCTATTTTCGTAATCTAGCCTCCAGATAACTTTAAATACGTTACATTAAGTTAAAACCTGGAGATTTAGGGGGTATTTTCGAAACTTTAGGACAATTTTCGTGGCACTAGACGCAAATGTTGAAAACCGTGTGCTTCTTATCGTTATCTTGATGAAAAACAAAGATGTTTCCAATAACCAAATTTTTGGCTAAGAGTTCAAAATTGGTTTTTAAAATATTTAAAGGAACAGCATGATTCATTATTTCATCAAAAAATTACAAACTACCTAGTCCTGATGCTGATATGCACCCTCACACTAAAACACCTTCACCGTCCTGATTAACTGATCCAACTAAGTTCTTAAGATTAATTTCCTAATTTTTTCTTCTAATTACAGTTATACAACAATTTAACCAAAAATGTTAAATTAATTTTTATCTGTAAGTAAGACGTGATTCTAAAACGTTTTTAACTTATTTATAATTGATTTTGCGACGAAAAGCGTAAGCTTTCTGTTTTTCGCACGACCAAGAAAATTTCTGCGGGAAGAGGTCCCATTTAATCCAGCTAATCGGAGAACTTGGCGAACAATTTTAGGTGAAAATTAAATGTAATATGTTTCATTTAACTCTGCAGAAACGTTTACAGCACTCAAATGTGTATTTTTCATAATTTTTTTAACTTTAAATCTCCGATCACGTTTTGTCAACTTTGCCGGTTGACCTTTTTTTACCTTGTTTTCGGTTCGATTCCTTTCTTTAAAGCATTTTATCAAGCACTTTACTATACAAACAAATAAATTAACTAATTTAGAGACATTTCAATTCAATTTACCACTACTGTGGGGAAAAAATTCAAATTTTGAATGGTGTTTTCTGTTTTTTACGAATACCAGCCATTTTACACTAATAAGCACAATATTAAGGAATAAATAAACAAAAAATTTAAGCCAAATGACTTAAAAGGGTCAACACAATACAAAAATATTAATAAAACCGCATTTGATAATTTTAATCATGAATTTATTCGAAAATATTTGTGTGTACGATGACTTTTGTGGCGTGTTATTTCTCTGTATCTTCGTTTTCTGACCCATTTCAAAAAGAAGATCCGTCAATATTTTGAAAAAACCAATAGGTTGTATTAAGAATGATATAGGAATGATGTGAAAAAATATTGGACTTCATATTCGAATTCAGTTTCGAGTTATTTTGGTTTTACTAAAAAATTTCAAAGTGTACGAACACTTTTGGGAGCCACTGTAGATCCAGGCCTGTGAATTAAAAATGAAAATAATCGAATTCTATGATACAGAATATTTTAAATTTCATAACATAAGGAAAATATCTTCATCGATAGAGAAATTTAAAAGGTTCGCTCAAATATAAATTATTTCAAATAAAGAATTAATATTTGAACTATTCAATTTGAATAATTTAATTTATAGATTATTTCAAGTAATAGAAACAAAAATTTATTCTTTAGCATACGAATTTCTATTATCATTTTCAACAATGACAACTTTTTAATAAAACGAAATTACACTGTTTTTATTAAAATTTTTCAACAAAAACCTTTCTCAAGGCTTATTGGAAAGTTAACAAAAGGAACATTTTTGTCTCGCTACTGTAAAATCAATTTACGTAACAACTTTTAATATGGAAATGCCGTGGTCTCAACCCCGATTTGACTTCCAAAACAATCCTTAAGAGGTTTAATGCAAATCTTTTTCAGTAAGCCCAAATAAAAGTACGTTTGAAGCTTCGCATAAGCCCTGTTATGTTCCTGCACAATACAAATAGAAGCTTTGTTTTAATACAAATTCAAATATGGCGGCGTAAACTCATCTTCGAATTTAAGAAACTTTTTTTTGTTTTCAATCTATATTACGTACTGGTTTCAAGTAAAGAGGAACAATACATATTTATGGAATCAAATTATAAAATAAGTACTCACCCAATAACCATACGGATAAATTAGTCCTGCTGAAGATTATTTTTGAAGTCCCGAATTCACATTACCGATTTCAGCAGCAGCTCTCCGGCAGGCTGGGTTTATCTTTGGCGGGCTAGACGGTGAAGAACGATAAAAGTGTCAACTACGCATGCGCGCGCCGCCTTGAGAGAAAGTTTCCGTCTTTTTGCGAGAAATGACAGATAAATACGATTTTTCGAAAGACAGATATTTTTCGTAGCAAAATGAGGGAAAATTTAGCGTATAAAAAGGGATTTTTTTGACAGTGTACCTCACACACACACACACAAATGATGTCACACTTTTTTTCAACATGCTCGCCTCACCTCCCCCATTTGTCCAAAGTGTCATACTTCACCTTACCTGCCCCCTCTTCTTGTTACGTGTCACGCAGTTTTTTATAAGCATATTTTTATAAAAAGATGTGTGATGTCTCTCTTTTTGCTACCCACTCCTTCCCCAAATGATGAGCGATATATCCTGTTACAGCTTGTCGAGTCAAATTAGCCAATGCTACTCAATTGTGAAGACAGCTTCGTATGACAACAGGTCAAAGAGTCTCAAGCGAAACAGAATCAAAATTGGCTTTATCATGGATATCTGCATATACATTGCACATAAGCCAATTTTATGTATTGTGGTATTCTGCTGAAAACAACATTGCAAATCTTCAGACCCTTTTTGAATACATTTTGAACACAGAAACTTGTTTTCGTTTTTTAGAACATTGAAGTTTCCTTTTGGGGGATAGTTTTCAAAAGATTTTTTAAGTTTACTTTTCGAATACTGATAAAAGTTCCCTTTTTTAGAACACATTTTTGGGCCATTTATGGAAGATTTGTTTGGTGTGCCATTAGTTTTTCCTGTTAATTTTACTGAAATCTCGCGGAGTAGCTGTCAATCGCCCCCGGCTATGGATGGTCTTCGACCAGAGAAGGCCACTCTGTTTTGGCGGCATTCGCAACACTGACCGGTAGCGATTCATTGCAACAAAATTTATAATTGTATCATGTTGAAAGGTTATATGCACCGGTAGTAATAAAACCTGTTGAAATTACACTCTAATTTTTTGCCAAAACTGCGGAGTAAGAGTCGCAGTCGCAGAGTAGGAGTCCAACTAATTTTCGGGTACAGTCAGATTCGGAGTCGAAGGCTCTAAAATTCTAGGAGTTGGAGTCTGGCGTTAGTTGTCAAGAGTTATTTCCAACAAAATTTATTTGAAGTAAATCCGCCTTTAAATTCGGGATCAATATTGACTTTTAGTTTCACCGTAGGTTTTAATGTTAAGGGGTTTGATCTGTTCAAAATTGAACGGAAAATTGTTCAAATCAAAAAGATATTTTCTATACATCGTAGCCTCAGAGTAACAAAAAGACATCTACTCCCAGAAATAACACTAAGATATCCTACTGTTGCTCCGAGGCGACAACATGCTCTTCTTCAAAAACTTTTTCCTACAAAGTTCGTTTGAAGCAAATTCGCCTCTAAGTGCGGGATTCATATATTTCCTTGAATTTCCCCTTATGTGTTAATTTTACATTTATTAAACTGTTCAAAATTGAACGAAGAATTGTTCAAATCAAAAAATGAAAGGTGGGAAAGGTGTCCTCGCCGAGATCTTTCGAACAAAAAATAAATTTCAAATCGGACTATTCACTCAAAGTTATTCAGGAGCGGGACAGACAGATAGATGGACAAACATTTTTCTGCATCTATCTCAATACTCTACGACAACTTCGATTTTTTTTTTGAGCAATCACATTGCTTATTGTTCTCATTTGACTGTTTTGAATTCCTATGATTTTATATGATCTCCCCCGACTGCTAGGCAGGTTTCACAGCGTCTGCCCATGCTGAGAAAGAGGGTGTCAATGAGTTGTTGAGGCATTGCTGCCCATTCGTCTTGCAGCGCCAATCGAATCGTTACTGGTGGTAAGGTACGAGCTGCCAAGCATCTACCTAGAAAATCCCATACATGCTAGATGGGATTGAGATCCGGAGATCGTGCCGGCCAATCCATATGTTCAATATCCTCACTCTCTAAGAGCTGTTCGGCAGCTACTGTGCGATGACATGGTGCATTGTCGTCCATGAAAAGGAACTGCGGATCCATAGCGTCTCTAAAAAGACGCACATATGGAAGAAGAATCTCGTTACAATAACGGGTCCCGTTGACTGAACCTGCGTCGAAGATGTGAAAGTCTGTACGACTACCAAGCATAATGCCTTCCCAAACGAGAACACCGCGACCTCCATACCTGTCCCTTTCAATGATGTTCGAGGGATAATTGCGGCTTCTCCGCTCTCTCCAGATTAGTATGCGATGAGAATCGCTACTCAGACTGAATCTGCTCTCATCTGTAAAGAGTACTCGTCCCCATTCATTGTCTCTCCAATTCCGGTGTTCCCGCCACCACAGAGAACGCCTTCTCCGATGGTCAGGCGTTAGAGGTACACTCCGTATAGGGCATCGTGCAAACAGACCACCACCGTCAGTCTTCTGGCCACGGTAAAACGCGATATCAGTCATCCAGTCGCCTGTGTCGTGTCTAGCGATTTCTCCCGCTGTCTGCCGCCTGTTTCTTCTTGCCTGTAAGACAAATACCGGTCATCTGCGGGTGTGGTTCCTCGTGGACGACCACTACTGAACCCCTGGATAGCTGTTCCTGTAGTTTGAAATTGTCTCCAAAGTCGTGAAACGATGCTGTGAGCAATTCCGAACTCTGCAGCCACACTTGTCACACTGCGGCCTTCCTCCAACTTCCCAATGATTCGACCTCGGGTAAAAGCATCCAGATGTCGTCTAACAGATTGATTATTCGCCATTTCTCGCTGAGGCAGCAACTCGGTGTGATTTTAACTGCTATACGGCGTGCAATCTCTTTGCCAGAAATACTGATCTTACACCGACAACATGCTTTATACTACTCAGACACTCCCCCATTACGTCTGCCTGCATATCTGCGCATGTGCTACCGTACATCACCTTACTTAATCTCTTGATTGGTCTTTCTGTCCGCTCTACCTCTTCGTTAAGCTGATATGCTAATTTTTCGACTTCGTCCTTAATTTTTGCACACCAGTGTATTTTGGCGTTGAAAATTCTCGGCTTTTGCTCCCAATTTTTTTCTTGGTTAAACATATTATCATTTCATTCTACGATAATATATTCAAGAAAGTATTGTGCATACTGTCTATTCCAACTAAATGCTGCTGTAAAATAAGATTAGTTAAATTAATTATTTTTAAACTGGGCAGAGATAAAGCACGAATTCTTCTACTAATGTTATTAAATCCTTTTTTCGAGCTTAAGGGGAAAAAACATATTTTTACAAATTTACACAAAACAATTACAAACGAGGAAACAATTTCTGTTGCTGACACATCGAATGCGGCAATAAATACTCATAACAAACTGCCCATGTTTACCAACATACACATGTGGAACGCAATGTTTAACCTTTTTCTTTAATTTTATAAATCACCGCAAGGTAGCGTATTCGAGCACCGGAGTTGCGAATTCTCACTTGACCGCTATTGACGTTCCGGTTCCCTTTTCAATGTTTCCTCGTAAGGATCATCTCTAGTAATATATAAAGCAACACCTCATCCATATTTGTTGTATTTCAATTGTTAAATTTATTTATTTATTTCATTTTACACAAACTGCCGAATGGAAACACCTCATTGTTGAAACGTAAAAGACGCACGTGATCGAGTTCGATAGATTTTTAATTTGATTCAGCGACGACTTCTTGAGGTGTAACAATGTTATGTGTGATGTTAATAAAGTTCGATTGATTTTTTATTATGTAATGGAGTCAATTTTATATACGAAATTAGGGAATTGGTACCTTCCCGACTTCCTGCTTACCTTAGGTTGGTTTATACCTTATAGTTTTGTCATGCTTCGATGAAAACTAACCGATGAAGAACATGCTATCGCACTATTAACGTGCTAAGATGCTATCACAATTCGGATTGCCAGCATTCGAATGAAAAAGGCCCGAAGGGTCCATCGCCAGACGCAGATGCTTTTTTTTTCCCCGCAGTTTTTTAAGATGCATAAGCCTTTTTTCATGCTTTTTTCTTCTCTCCCTGACTTTACTGGAAAAGTAGGCTAAAAACTGCCGCATAATACACTTTTTAATACCAAAGTTTTTACGAAACTCTTTTATACTATATTTTTTTGCTTTCATTATGTTAGTTACCGATTCTATCTAAGAACTTATGGATGAATTGCCTGTACCATTAAACTTTAAATCAGGGAATTGAATTAGATATATTCTCTTATATTGATTTCTCTCCCATGATACTCCTAAGGAAACAAAAATTATTTTCTTCAAATATGCTAATATGCTGTGTATTTTTTTTAAATAAAAGTTTAATAAAAAAGTTGATATCTACTTTTTGAAGTTAAATTACAGTTGTAAATACTTTTTCTCTTTGGGTAGGGAGGGGGGGGGAGCTTGCTACTAAAATCCACTACATTTAAACCTGGTGAAACAATTATAATAGTAGGTGTGCACCACATGCCAATGCTACTACCAGGGCCGGATTTACCTATAAGCTAAACAAGCTATAGCTTAGACCCTCGCCATGGTGGGGACCTTTAACTCATGAAAAACTGCATGATTCGTTCCTAAAAAAAATAACAAGTGCTTAAAAAAATTGAATGTCATTTTCAAGTGCTCGGAAATTTGGAAACGTGTGGCTAAAAACATTGAATTTTAAAATTTCTAAGAAATAGTAGGGATGGGAGGAGGAATTCCAAAATATGTAAAATTCAGCTCCTTGCTACATCCTTCATTATAAAATGTAAAAGTCATGTATCACAAATTTCATATCTGCCTATTTATTTAATCCCGAATATGGAATTTCGGTAATTCTTTCGTGTAACTTGTTTTTATCTTGCTTATTTCAATCTGTTTAGCACGAGAAAAAAAACATAATACACTACCTCCATTCCTTTTCGTTTTCTGCACTACTCGTAATTCAAAAAAAAAAAAAAAATTGTTGTAACGAGAAGTCTATTGTTGAATTTTTTTCTTTTAAGCTTAAAATAGCTGTTTCTTACAAAGTTAGAACAATATTATAAAAATATACAATAAAGTAAAATGTAGTGCCTTAAATAATTTTAATTCGTCCTTGAAAATAATCAGATGAATCTTTACAGCTAGCTCCTGAGTAAAGCGTGCTTCAGTTTTATTTTTTATCAAGTACTTATAAAAATAATGAATTATTCAAATGGGCAGTATGTTACTCTCTGGATGCCTATTTTCTAAATCTATGACCCCTTCTTTTACAGCATTTTTTACCATTGATCACTTTACATACATATAAATTCATTGTTATATTTATCGGTGGGTTAGAGGGGTGATCAAAAACTAATTGCATCAAAATCGATGCGAGCAAGTAATAAAACATTAACCCTTTTTTTTTCTCTGTCGACTATCATTAATTTTTCTACCTAAAAACAATTTTTACTGAGTATTCGATTAATTTGCCAAAAAGTACACAACCTTTTAAAAGTTTTTATTTGCCTGTTTTTTTTCCCTCGATGTTTTTGTAATTTCAATTGCCCCTCTTCTAAATTCCCTTCGATACAAAACAGATTACAGAACGAACAGAAAAATAAAGCATGACTTTTTTAGCACATGAAAAAGAAAAGCAAAGTGTGACACAAAAAAAATAAATAACTAAAATAAAAATTAAAAAATTATCTATTTCTCCACTCATATAAAAATTGTCAGGAAGGGCTCTTACTCAGTGCCTTCTCATGTACGCATAATTGATAAGCTGCACCATGTATTTTCAGCATATCACATGCACTATTTTCAGCATTTTTAATGCAATCGTAAGTCGATTGTAATTCTACAACGCATATTCATCATTTAGGGCCGGATTCAAGTGAAACACACACAATCGCAAAAAAGACAATCGCAATCGCCGAGATTTGCAATCGCTGTTGGCAGTCGAATTCAAGTGAAACAATTTGGACAATCGCAAGTGAGAAGTCGGGGTAGGAGCTACTGGTCGATGATAATCGCATGTACTTGGAGCGATTAACTGATGTCAACCAATGAGAGAATTAGGTTTGAGCTCCCTGGGTTTGAGATGGTTAAAATCGTGATGCAATATTTGTTTTGATGTTGAATTCATGTTCGCTCGCGTAATGGATATATTCAGTGCTATTTTTTTTTTCAACTTTCAGTTCTACAGTTGGAAAAGAAAGCAAACTGGATAAAAAATGTTGCCGTTTAAGAAATGCTCTATATGTTCCACATGCACATTGTATTTGTTTTGAATAAAACGCATGATGTTTAAAGGAAAATTACGATTTGATAATCATCCGATGAGAATGAATCTGATGAGGATTAAAGATTTTCAAATAATTTTCTCACAACAACAATTGAATAATACTTAGAGAATTTTGAATTTAAACTGCCTATTGTAATATCTGTTTGATTTGAACATGTTTTTTTTTCCCTACGTTGAATACATTTGCACAAGTAATAAGTAAAAATATGTTTACTTATGAGCAAAATGAGAGTTTTTGTTAATAGTTTGGGTTATGTACAAGTTTAAATTCAAAAGTTGGAGCCAATTTCTAGAATAGTTACAAATAATCACATTGATAAGATACATCCAGTTTTGAAATGCTGATACACATTGTGCAGAGATAAGTTCTTTTTACTTCAACTGAACATTTTTACTGTATTTTACTTATTTTAGTTCATCTAGATCATAATAGGTCTCTTTGATTTCGTTTAAACAGGTGTGATTGCAGTATATCTTCTTTGTTATTAAGGGAAGTCAGTTGTTTTTTCATCAGTAAAATGTAAACTAATTTCTTGTTACCCTGAAATAAGTGTAGCTTCAAAAAAGAAATTTTATTCAAATACAAAATTATAAAACTAATTACACCTACATGTACTGTAATACGAACAATGAAAGAACACAGTATGAGCAGGGCCGGGCCCGAATCTATCGATTTTGAGGCCCCCTGTCAAAAATCAGCACGGCGGCTAACTGCCTACTAAATTTCTATGTCACTAAGGGCCGGGGGGCACTTTCAGTGGCATGCCCCCCTCCCCACACACACTGCAGGGTCTGCGAGTATGTAGATCCGGGCCTGACCAAGGCCGCACAGAGGGTAGGAAAGCAGGGGCAGGGCCGTCCGATGAGACTGACCATGTTATCTTTCCTTTTATTAAAAATGATAGGAATGTGTTAGTATTTTAAATTAAATCTGTACTAATAATAAAGCTGAAAGTCTCTCTGTCTGGATCTCTGTGACTTGCATAGCACCTAGACCATTTGGCCAATTTTCATGAAATTTAGCAAAGTTTGTAGCATGAGGGTGTGCACCTCGAAGCGATTTTTCAAAAATTCAATTTTGTTTTTTTCTATTCCAATTTTCAGAAAATTTCTCCGAACAAATTATCACAATGTGGAATAGTAAATTACGAAATCATCATAACGCGGAAGTGTGACATGGGCAAGTGAATTGGCGAGAAATTCACCATACATTACTTAAATATAAAGGCGAACCAAAAGACCTTTTAATTTTTTACTATGGGCAAAGCGGTGTGGGTACCACTAGTACTGAATAAAAGTAAAAAGAATAAATTTTAATGCAGCTAAAGCTCAGTTTAGAGCTCGCTGTCATGTCTTCACTCCCGCCCGGCGGGGGATGCCCTGCTCATCCTTCTCTTTGGACCGCCATGTGGCAGGCAAAAACTCTGAAGCTGGCTCACAAGGTGCCTGCTAGACCTGGAAATGGACACACAAGAGATGTTTTTGGGCATTGTAGCATAACGAGAATTTTTTTATGTGGAGGTGAAGGTTTATTTATAACCGGGGTTGCAGTGTCAGGCCAATTTTAGGTTAGAAGATACAAGTTGGAAGCTTTGAAATTCTAGAATTTGGAATCATTTTCCCTCAAGACTGTAGCTGTGTCAGGGATACGGAGTAGTAGTGAGAATTGGTTTGGTTTTGGGGTAAAGGCAGGGCAGCTGAGAGCCAAGGAAAACCTGTTGTTAGTTTGGTCCCCAGCCCCCACTCTCCTCATAAAACTCTGAGCTGTGACCCCTAGTTTTCGACTAGGCTGGCATGGTCTCTCGTTGGCCCTGCGTAAACAAGTCTGAGATTTAAGAATTCAAATGCATTGCTGTAATACAATTTTCCCATCACTGCCGCACGTAAAGGCATACATTAGCTTTAAAACCAGCCATGTACTTCATGTAGTATTACAGAGCTACATGCTGTATAACCCGCCACAAGTCGAACCGCACCATGCTGCGGACACTCACTGGTGAGATAAATTTACTTTGTCTGCCAGTTTGTTGGCGCTCTCAGCTCCAATGAGTTGATATCTGCCTCCAGCTCGGTTGTTCACACTATTTCAGACTGATCAGTTCTAATAAGAACAAAACTGCAGTCTTTGGATGTGATAACCGGACTGTCTGGTACCATTGCAGGTTATTCTCTCGTACATCAAGTGCCGGATCCAGGGAGAAGGAAGCATGTTGTAATATAACTAGATGCAAAACTCAGCTGCAGCAAACCGACTGTGCGAATTTTGAAGTAAATGGGCAAAAACATAGCCAACGAGGATACAATGCTGTTTCCATCCTATCAGAAGCTACGGCAGAAGTTGTTTGTGCACGTATTGTTCGAGCACTTGTCTATTTACTAAAAGGTCTCAATTACCTACAGAACCGTTTCTTGTAGTATATCTGGTTAATCCAGTCAAATTTGCTTATAACTAGCCCTGTTTTAACGAGAACTTGGATTTAGCGAGGGAATCAAAAAGCTTTGGCTGGTACAATGTTAAGCCTATAAGAACGTAACTCGCCTTATCGAGCAAACCCCGCTTCAAGCGAGCAATATTTTTGTCATTCATAAAATTTCTGTCAATTTCCACTGCAGAAAACATTATTCTATTTCTCAAAAAATTTCATTAACATTTTGAATTAAAAAAAAAAGACATAAATCCTGAGAAAAAGTGAAGACACAGCCTTTTTTTAAAAAATTCGTGGAGTTTAGGAGAATTTAGAAATTATATTTGTTGAAGCGAATGTTAAATCATTTCTGAGATATACTCCCGACGATATTGTAGCTCTAAGTCTTAAGCCTTGGACATACTGTCAGACCGGCTTAATCGAATATCGTCGATTCCAAGAAATATTATACCTTTTTAAATTTACAACTTGTCTTAAAATATAATAATAAAAAAACAAGTTTTTAAGGAAAATAATTAGTCTTATTTCTTAAGTTTTAGAAATAAGCTAAATAAACAACAAAATAGTTTCTTATATAAACAAGTATATTACAAGTACGTATGAAAATTATAAAAAGTAGCTTACAACTTCAGTTATGAAACCTTTATTTTTGGCACTTTTTTTCAGAACAACATTGTTTTTTGAAAAATTCCGTAATAGGCGATTGCTCGCTCAAGATCTTTTGGGAACACTTTCTGATACCCTTTTCCCCCTCCTTCTCACTGTATCTTACATTAAATATTTGTCAATTTATCATCGTCTAAATTGCGTACAGTATTTATTTGTGTTATTTAATCAGGTTATCAACTGGGCTATTTTTTTAAATGTAAAGACAGTTGGAAATAAATATTACTTTATAGTTTAACTCAATGCTTGCTTGCGACCAGCTCAACCAGTTAACGGATCATGTGCTTTAATCAACCAATCAACAGCTTAAAATGGTAACCGAAAGATGATAGAATGCTGCAGTTAGTAACCGGTTACTCACCGGTCGACCGGTGAGGTTCGTCGAACGCAAACAATAAGTGTTCTTACTTAATTTTTTTCTAATGAATTCAAAATGTTTCTGATTAAAATTATTTGTGAAAGCTGATTAATATTTTCTGATTATCCGGGGAAATTATTCGATTAAGCGAGGATCTTTAGCATTGCATCTATGGGGAAATATTCGGTTCCAGTAGGTTTTATTCGTATAAATGGGTTATTCGTTTATCCGTTACTCGATTAAGCGGGGCTTACAGTATTCAATAGTTTCTAAAGTGCAGAAAAAATTCGAACTATTTTGAGCCGCAGATGCCATTGGCAATGTTTTTCATACCACGAAATCCTTGAAAAAATAACAAGAAAGAGAGAAATAAGACAGTTCAAAGCAAATAGCTAACTTTGGTGTTATATTGAAATATAAAAATAACTCAGTATGTATAAATTTTCATGATTTTTTCCACAAACTCTTTTTTTTACAAGCACTCTGTTATATATAACAAGCAAATGCTGCAGTCTCATTACGCTTGTTTTTAGTGAGTTGGACTGTACTACATATATGGGAGCAAGCCCTTGCTACAGGCGGCAACTTCTGAAAGGTGGCAAAATTCACCATAATTATTTTCTTCAAATTTATTCAAACTTGATATAAAACCTTGAAGGTAGATGGGTAAGGACTAGTGATGGGCATAATCGAATCACTCGAGAACTCTTATTGTCACGAATTCTCGGTTATTGATTGACTCACCTGGAGTTCTCGATTTCAAAAGATCTAGATTATCAAAAGGTTTTAATAATGTCCATTACTAGTGAGGGCATCAGTTTCAACATTTGCCACAAAAATATAAAAATAACAGAAAAATTAAACATCTGGCACTGCTCGCTTTTCACTATCACCCCCTCCCAAACCAGTATTAAACGACTGAATTCGAAATTTGCCCTCCTTGTCTGACTACGTTTTGTATATGCACCTTTGTGAAGTACTGCCATTATTTTTTCCTCTTTGGAAAAAAAAAACAATGGGATTTGGATCGTTATTGAGCAATCACGATTGCTTATTGCTTTCATTTGACCGTCCTTGATGTTGTGGTTCCTTTTTCAGCTTGGACCAGGGACACCAGCACCACCGGCCTGTGCAGGTGCGGCTCCGAGCAATGCCCCCTAGAATCCGTTTCTCCAGGTCAGAGGCGTCCATGTCCTACACACACACACGCACACGTCTACACTCATACACCCAGGTTTACGCACACATACAAGCCTACACATGCACGCACGCCTACACATACCTGCACACACACAACTATACATCTGTAACCGGCCAGGAGGTGGGGTAGGCTTGGGGGGACAGGAGCTGTTTCTAGAAACAATAGCCCCCAATGAGTAGGGTCCTGTCGCAACTCGTGATTGCGAAAAACATAATTTGAATTCAAAATTTCAGAATTCAAATTAATTATCTTTTTTTTTTCATTTATTTACAGCGAAATGTTTCTGCCAATTACTTTTTTAAAATCATGTGTATGCAGCACAAATCTGTTACTGTAAAACACCAAAAGTAAAGAATGTTGACTTTTACTGACGATTCACCAGAAATATTAAATTCATCACTGATGCCTTTGGTATGTGTATGTTAATATGCACTGACTAGTGTCGACATTTACCAGATTTCAGACTTTCACAGTTTAACTTTTAATGGGAGTACAATGCATGTCATAGTAGGAACTTATGCCGGGGGCCATGTAGCTAAGTTTGATGCATTTTGTTATTGTACCATAATACGCAAGTAAAGGCAATTTTAGCAAATAATTAAAAAATAGTAGCCTAGATTTGAGATTTTATATTAGTAAGATAGTGAACGTTAAACAAATTTACTCACTTTCAACAGTCCCTTTTCTTTTTCTTTCTCAACTAGTATAATACTAACTAGTAAAATTACAACAATGAAGAGAATTTAATTATAATTTCTCATCACAGTCGTAATTCAACTTGTACTGTTGTTCAGCCGTTGTATTGAGTCATAATTAAAATAAGTACTGCATTTGTGGATGAAAACAATGTTAAATTGAAGAAGTATCGCATATTTTAAGTAAATAAAACCAATTATACTTCCAATTTAAAATGAAGTCTACTGCAAAAATGCTACGGTAAACAAAACACGAGTCTTGCATTGAGTTGCCAATTTAGAATTGAAAATTTTCAACAATAACATTCCATTAATTCTAAAATCAACTTTGCATTCAAAACTGACGCCATTAATGTTTTTCTGCACTTGCGAGGGATTTTCCAGACTTACAGGAGCTCGAGAGCAATTGCAAATTTTGCGAGGGAATCGGGACTGAAGACAATCGCAATGTTACACTTGAATTCAAATTGGGGAAATAGCGATCGCATCGGTGCATTGCGATCGGCCGTGTTTCACTTGAATCCCTGTGTTAAAAAAAAACGAAGTATTAAGCGCATTTGTAATGCCACACACGCAATCACTAACATTGACGGGGACTCTGGTTAAATGAGCGTTGCCACGCCGCGCCGTTGGAATGGGCCTTAGAGATACTCCATTAATTCCACTCTCTGAGAGTTTCGTATTTTCAGCTTTATTTATTACTAATAAGTAATGGCAACAAAACACCGGTTCTTTAAAAAATAATTTTTTCAGTCATTGAATGAATTGTAAACAATGAATAGCTTTAATAACATTGTAGAATTTTCCGAAAATGGTGAATATGTTGCTTATTCAAGTCCTGATGGTTGTCTAAAAATTTGGGAAGCATCTACCAATATCTTAAAACAGGAATATACACCAAGTGCTCATTTGTCGGCAACGTGTTCGTCACTTCGCTGGGGACCATGTAAACAAACTACTGTACGTGAACGATATATCATATGTTTCTTGCAAAAAGTATATTTTTGATGTACTCCTTGTTCCATACTCCTTTTCTAAGCTTTGTTGTTTATGTCGAACACTTTACAGTAGCGTCAAAATCGGCAATTTTTTCATCTAACACGTGGTTTCGCATATGATCTTCTGATTTTCTATTATTTATTGCACAATTAGATGCAGCAAAAATCGCACAAATGTGTACATTTTTAGGATTTAATTTAAAGCTGTGTTATGCAATTAAGTTAGACATATTGATGAAGTAAATTACGTTATATCTAACTTTTAACCATCTTTTTTCAGAAAGTGATGTAATTAAAATGAAATAATAAAGAAAGCAAGATTTTAACGCTGCATATTTGTGATGCATGAAAAGGTGTCTTTGTGAATAGCTTAGTGCAGGGCTTCTCGAACTTTATTATCAATGGCCTCCTTTCGAAATCATTGCGGACCCCTGTCATTATTAGAGTGTATATTTACCCACTGTCTGTTGTTCTTGAAAGGAAAGACTAGTACTCTGTATATATTCTATTTTAAAAAGGGGCGATAGGTTAAAAATTGATCCTTTCTGCTTGCATTTGTTATTGCTGTCTTTTTCGATGCTACTTTTGAAGAACTTGAACATGTTATTTTACCTTTTTTCTACTTCCGGGTTTCCGTCGCTATTTTGATAAAATCCGAGCAAACCTGATGCATGCACTAATTCACGGGAGGTTCTGAAAAAGAAGACTTACAACACGTATAATTAATAGAACTTGTTCAAATTAACAATTACTAATTGATGGGGAACATTTATATTTCAAAAAGCACAACATATGTAATTTGAAATGCTTAACTTTATTCTGGAGTACTGCTCCTAACAAATTCCAGAGCACAAAAATCAAATTGGTCAGACGGAAATGAACAGGACAGGAAACGATTCAAATGCAAAATTAAACATTGAATTACTAAATGAGAGTTTTAACTTGAACGATTTTAATACGTTGGGTTTAGCTTTTTGGATAGCTGGAGCCGAATAGGTTTTATCAGAATCTGGACAGAGCTTCAATATTTAGCTAAGTCAGAATCTAGACAGAGCTTCAGTATTTAGCTTAGTCAGAATCTAGACAGAGCTTCAGTATTTAGCTTAGTCAGAATCTAGACAGAGCTTCAGTATTTAGCTTAGCTGGAATCTAGACAGAGCTTCAGTATTAGTTCAGTGGCTACATAGGTTCAAAATCAAGATTCACAATGTAAGTTTTGGCAAATGAATAAACACCCTATTGCTTTTCAACAAGCAGTTGGTATTTTTTGTTTTTCAAACGAAGCTGAAAGCAATGACAAGTAACCTAGAAAGTAGATTTTAAAGGAGCAGTTTACAGTTATGCCTATCATTCAACGACGGCAGACTGCATGTATTTGTCGATGCAGAAAACAATTCTGCCACCTATTTGCAAGATCTTGCAGCATTGTATCTCGAGATATCTGGAAGTTGTGCTCAAGGAATAACTCCATTTTTCAAAAATAAAAAATGCCAAAGCATTGATTATGCATTATTTAACCTTTTTTTGAAAAAAATTTCCTAAATTTACAGCTGATTCCTTACCAGAAGGTAAAGGACCCCCAAGGAGCCTGTCCGCACAGTCTTGGATAATATAGACAAACATGCAAACAGTTTTTGCAAAAAATTTTTGGCTCTGCAGATTTTTTTTTTTTTTAACTACTAACGTTAATTCAAAAAAAAAAAAAAGGAGATCTAAAAAATGACTTTTTCTTGAAATCGTGATCATAGTACGCTAATTTCTTAAAGACAAAGGAATAAACTAATGCAAATGGAGACTGACTATAGGATTTTTTATTTTACACAGCCTGAACTGGGTCAGAGAAAAATTCAAGCTAGGTAAAATGGACAACTTTAGACTACAAAATGGTCTCTATTGGTAAATCCTGCTGTAAATTGAGTTTAAATGCGTTGGTGTTGAGAAAGAGAGAAAAAAAGCACAGATAATACGTGGCGGCATATAATATGCATGCTAATTTTAAACTTTTTTAACGGATAATATGCAGAAAAATACAGTATTTATATTTGCAGAAATACTTAATTTTAAATGAATAAAAAGTTTTTGTTGATTTGTTTACAAAATCAAATGTCTTCATAAAAGTTTCAAATAAAAAGCAGGTAGCTCATGTTTTATCAGCTCTACATGAAATTTTTCCCTGTAAAATGAAAATAATAATAATGATCATGTGATTGATATTGCGCAAAAGATAATGGTTAAGGCAGTTTTCTGCAGTTGGTGAAAACTAAGCATAAACTATATGTTTTTGCAGAAAAAAAAATTAAATGATTTTTAAGCATTTTCTCTCTCTCTCTCTCTCTTTTTTTTTTTTTTTGCCTTTTTCATATTTTAATATAAATTAAGGATGAATTAGGCAAAATAATTATTAGCAGAAAATTTTTCAGTTAGGATTAGTGTTCACAGAAAACTTTTCATTTTATCTCAATCTGGGTCCGCAGACCAGTTTAGAAAGTCCTTGTGTAAAGGCACTAAAAACACGGAATGGGGGGGGGGGGTTCCAGGTTTAAAGTAACTTTACATATTCATGGACAATATGCTTAAAATCCTTGGGTCCAAATTCTCCATGTTTCAGTTTCTGCAAGGACTTCAGAACTATACCTAAATTGTAGAGGAGGTATTTGTTATCTCTCAAGGCAAAAGCCAGAATTGTCTTATTTTCTTGGCCTCACCCCAGGCTTATCATTCTTACTATTCTTGTCAGCTTATCAGAATTATAAGGAGCTGAAAATTCAAATTTTTAGTCAGTCCCCAGTTGCTGGTATACACTTTTATTCGGTTCATATGTTAATAAATAGTATATGTTAATAAAATTAGCATTCCACACACATCTGTGCAGTAATAAAACAGTAATTCATGCAATCGCTAACTGAAGGGTTCCAATAATGGAAAGTCGGTCTGAAGAGTTGACTGTTTTTTTGAGTGTTCCTAGTCTCTTTTTACTTACTTTTACAAAAAAGGAAGTATTGTATGCACAAAAAAAATTTCACTCAAAAATCGACATTAATTTCCATTTTACTCACCCCCGAATGAATGTTGAGGTTTTTTTTTTTTTTCGACCCGACCACACGTGGATAAGTGCCTAAGAACGTACACACGAAATATCAATTTTGACGATTCCCAAGTTAATTACAATGAGTTTTCTCGTGACGTTTGTATGTCGCATAACTCAAGAACGGTATGTCCTAAAAAGTTTAAATTTGGAACGTAGACTCCTAGTGGGGTCTAGTTGTGCACCTCCTCTTTTGGTTGCATTCGGGTGTTTCTAAAGGGGTCTTTTGCTTTTGCCCCTTTTGGGGGGGGGGAAATCATTGTTAATTTCGATGCAAGCTCAAGTGGTGTTATAGTTTGGCGGACACTTGGCAATATATCCCCAGTATTTTGGTCGCCAACTTGGCGACAAATTTGGAGTTTTTTCTTTTTTTTTTATTTTTTATAATCTGGTTTCAATTTGGCCACTGTTGGTGATATTTATAGAGTAAATTATTGAATCACATTAAAAATGCCAATAATGGGGAAATGACATTAAATTGGAGTAAAAGGAATTTATGTGATGCATAACATCAGCTCTTTTTTCATTTTTGATCCAAACAAGTAATAGAAGTGATTTGAAATCATTTCTGAAGTAACTTGTAAAAATTATTTCACTTTTAAGTTTATATGTTAATGAAATGCACTTTACAATATTCTGTTTATTGAATTTTAAATTTTAGTTGTATGTTGATTCTAGCATGGAAAGAAAAAAGCCAAAATATCCAAGGGGGATGCTCCTATGACATCAGATCTCCATCTTATTGCTATGGGAACTTTGACTGGTGATGTACTTCTTTACAGTTTTACGACTGCAGAACTGCATTCAGTTTTTGTAAGTATATTTATTCTTACTTAATATTTAACAATTAATTCACAAAATAAATAACCTTGTTATTTGAATTTTTAGTTTATTATATCTCTTCAAATGCAGAATGACAAGGCTGATTAATGATGAGGATGACTATCCATGACCATTTTATTTTAATTCTTTCAATATAATGTTTCAAAATATCCTTCCACACTTGTGGGCAAATTTCCGTTTTATCTTTACTAATAATAAAGCTGAAAATTTCTCTGTCTTGAGATCTAGATCTTTTCTGTCTGGATGTCCGGATCTCTCTCTGTCTAGATCTCTATGCCGTACATAGTGCCTAGACCATTCGGCTGATTTTCATGAAATTTGTCACAAAATTAGTTTGTAGCATAAGGATGTGCAGTTCGAAGTAATTTTTCGAAAATTTGATTTTGTTCTTTTGCTATTACAATTTTAAGAACATTTTGCCGAGCAAATTATCATAACGTGGACAATTAAATTACCATAGCGTGGAATCGTTACATGGGTGAGCAAATTGGTGAGAAATTCACCATCCACTATTTGTAAATATACAGGCAAACCAAATGACCTTTTAATTTTCTACTACGGGCAAAGCCGTGCGGGTACTACTAGTTGTTAATAAAGTTATATATTATTATTATGTTAATGATACATAAAACTTCAAATAATTAATTAGTTATTTGTACAATGTAGATGATTTATAAATAAACTTAGTAGCTCTTTTTTTTCCCCAATTTTTTTTTTCTTTATTAAAATTATAAGGTAATCTCAAAGCACCAAGCTACAGCTAGGGGGATAAAGAAAATTATTGATGTACGAAACATGCTGCAAAGTTAAAAATATGACAGAGTTGCAAAATATCTAAATTATCTCGGAACTATGAAAGGTGCCCATGTAAAAGTGTATTAACATTGTGATTTTTTTTTTTTTTGGCTGCAATATGGATTGCAATATTATCTGCAAAGAGTTCATAAATAAAGAAACAAATCGAATGTGATGTCTGCAGTTGTTTTTATGTTTATACATTATGCATTTGACATTTTTGTTTTCTAAAATGCGAAATTTTCAACTTATAATTAACATTAAATAATTAATTTTATACAAGATACAGTGAAGCACTGTTTATATGTTTTTGAAGGGACTGTATGAAAAAAGGGTATAAAGGAAAAAATGTATAATAGATATAGGTTAATGTGTATCTGACTCTGCAGAGACCAATTTAAGAAAACGTATGAAAGTGAAACGTATAAATGGTGCTCCACGGTATATATATATATTTTGCAATTAATTTCATTCTTTTGCTTATTATCGTTATAAATAATAGATAAAGAAATTTTACTTTAATATGTTTTTAGAAAAATGGACACAATGGAACTGTGAATGATCTTTGCTGGTTGATAGATGATGATTCTTTGTACAGTTGTTCAAGTGATCAGCATATTGTTATTTGGAGCTTATCTAGTGGGAAGATAAAAACGTGAGCTATAAATCAAAGATTGCTATATTTTTAGAGTGTTTTATTTTTGCACCACATGATCATGGGTTATGTATCTATATAAATGTGTATGTGTGCAGCATCAAAATTTATATGTAAAATTTTAAATCATGAAAGTCAAATGGTCTAAGAACAATGATTGTTGATAACGCATACAGTTTAACTTCGAATAAACGATACCAGATTCAATGACTTCCTCAATTTTATGATACATTTCACTGGTCCTGATTTGACTGCATTGAATGTCAATGCTCCTCGATTTAATTGTTGATTCAACAATTACTTTTTCCAGTCTCCTGACAATCGTTAAATCGGGGTTACACTGCATTTGAAAACTTTTTGTTTCATCCATCTAATCGAAAATATTCATTAAACACCATTTTTTCATTTCGATAAAAATTAAGTCTGTTTTCGACTTGGTTGTTTTCAATCGTTTGATTTTAGGTATTGCTATCCCTGAAACCTAAATTTTATATCCTTTTCCTTGCTTTGATTTGAAAAATACTTCCTCTGTTATTCAAAAAATTAGAAAGAAAAATTAATATTTTCCTCTTTTCTTCTGCTCACTTTTGGTGGAGATACCTAGCACCCCTACAATGGGATCATTTCCAAAATTTTAAAAGTATTTTTTTCTGAAAGAGCATGCTTAAAAACATAGGACCTGACCATTTTTTAAATAATTTGTTTAAGTTTAATATTTGAAAAAAATTACTTAAATTGGTGCCCTTTCATTGTTTACATTTCTTGCCGATGACATCACAAATGATAAAATGCCATTTTGTGTTGCCATTCACAGAGCAAAATATTTAATTTGCATCTTTATTCACGTGTATTGGCAACAATATGGTTGATAGCAAGCGTAGAGCACAATTTTAATTCACTACTTGATTATCATAAATTGGAAATGCGGGTACAAAGATGCGCCAAACAGCATCATTTGTGACATCATAAAGACCATGCCTTGTTTGAAAAATCAGACATTTTAAAAAAACATTAAAAGATAATTGTTGGGAAAATAAAAGAATTTTCTGGGTCCATGTTTTTTTTTTTTTTTTTTTTTTGCTTATTCTATCAATTTCAGTGACTGAAAGTACTACTTTTGACTGAAGGAAACAACCCCATTATTTTGGGGGGATGCTCAAGCACTGCAGCGCCTTCTAGAGTTTGCACCCCTGTGTTCATTGTTTTTCACTTTCATCTTTAAGGTATTTACTTCTTAAAAACGTGGTAAAACCAGCCGATTTTTCTCTGAACTTTCCGATTGCCACGTTCTGTAACAGATCTGTTCAATTAAAAGGGAAAACAAAGTTATGTCTCTTGTAAAATATTTTTTTCATCAAAAAAATTAGATCTTTTTCAAGGATAATAATCTCAAAAACCTGTCAAATTTTGTGTTCCCCTGAATCTGGGGTCCTAATTAGCAATTTTTTCTTTAAAAAAAATTTCATAAAATTCAATTAGTGTTGACACAAAATTAAATTTTCACAAAAGTCACAAAAAGGAAAGCTTGCAAAAATACCTGTAATAACCTGTGAACACTTATGTTTATCAAGCTATGAAATACAATATAACAGCAGGTTGCCTTTTCATCACAGGAATCTATTTCTGGACAAAGGTTTTCTTTAACCTTTTCTAAGCAGCATGATCTGCTGCTTTGAAGTTTCGAGTACAGTGCAGGGTTGTAGTTTTGGCCGGACAAAACTGATTTTATCCAAGCCACTGGCTAAAACCGGTTAAAACTACCCAAAACTGGATTTAAAAACCATAGAACTGGCCAAAACTAAATTACATGAAAATACACTTCTAATTTGTATGTATGTGAGAGATGTGTGTTTTGTAACTAATAAATCTGTTAGTTGGAAGTTTTTTAATTGAGCACAGCAATTTTAGTTAATTAAATATAATATTAGAGAAGTAATTTACATTATTATAACAATAGTAGTGAACAAATTTCAACTTTCTTCAAAATTAATTACTGAAATTTCTCACAATTAAAACAAAAGACACAAGGAATACAAAACAGCCTGTAACATAAGTATAGTAACTTTTCAGTAGTGTTGCTTTTTAATTTTCAAAAGTGTTTCCCCCTATACCTTTAGTTTTATTTAAAAAAAATGCCTATATATGTTTCCAAAAAAGTTTTTTTTTCTCTCATTAATTCTTCAAAATTACTTGAAATACTTTCAAAGACTTTGTACGTTTGTGTGTGAGAATTAAAACCTATCTATTCAGCTTACAATGTTTCACTCTATTATTTTTTTAATGTTACTGCATATTTTTCATTTAAACCTTATCTTCTAAACATGCTGTAATTTCTACAAACTGTAAAACATACTAGATAAATAATGAAAGATGATTGATTATGGTTTGTTTTTATTTATTTTTAATAAATTATTATTTGGTTTTCATTTAAAATTTGATGATTATCTAAGTGGCAAAACTGGATAAAACTGATTTTATCCCGGCTGATTTAAACCGGTTTTATCCACGGTTAAAACCACCACTGGCTGAAACTCTTACAACCCTGGTACAGTGTGGCTCTGATAGGTTAAGTTATAACCTTGACAATGTTTACTAATTTTTGAGGTTATAGTAAATCTCATAGTAGCCACTCTGGCTACCAGAGTCACAAAAACTGGTAGCCACTTTTGACTTTTGGCATTTTTTTTTTTTTAAATATATTCAGGGCAAAAAATAAATAACCTTTAAAGGAGTTGAATCTGAATTACCTTGCCAAGGTGGAGTCAACTGATATTTTAAAGTCTCAGGTTTAAAAGAGTTGTCGTAGCACAATATGATTTTTAACCGACGAAAAAACGGAGGAGGTTCTCAATTCGACACGTATATTTTTTTTTAATGTATGACCACGCATAACTTTTTACAGAACAGTCTGATTTTGATAATTCTTTTTTTATTGGAAAGGGTATACCCTGAAGTTGGTCTCATATAAATTTGGAGAAAAAATTCCTACCCAAAGGGTGGGAAAAGGGGGAGATTTGTTGTTCACTCACAGATTTTTAACCGACGAAAAAATGGAGGAGGTTCTCAATTCGACACGTATATATATTTTTTTTTTAATGTATGACCACGCATAACTTTTTACAGAACAGTCTGATTTTGATAATTCTTTTTTTATTGGAAAGGGTATACCCCGAAGGTGGTCCCATAAAAATTTTGAAAAAAAATTCCTACCCTAAGGGTGGGAAAAGGGGGTTGATTTGTTGTTCACTCACAGATTTTTAATGTATGACTACACATAACTTTTTACAAAATAGTCCGATTTTGATAATTCTTTTTTTATTGGAAAGGTTATACCCTGAAGTTGGTCTCATATAAATTTGGAGAAAAAATTCCTACCCAAAGGGTGGGAAAAGGGGGAGATTTGTTGTTCACTCACAGATTTTTTTATATATGACCACACATAACTTTTTACAGAATAGTCCGATTTAGAATATTCTTTTTTTTATTGGAAAGGGTATAGCCTGAAGTTGTTCCTATATAAATTTGAGGGAAAAAATCCTTCCCTAAGGATGGGGAAAGGGGGGCGATTAGTAGTTCACTCTAAGATTTTTTGATGCTGAATTGGGTATAACAAAAAAAAAAAAACCTCACGATGAATGAGATGCAGACTTGTATGTCTCTCGTGTGTACTCTCTTGAGCAGGTAAACGACAGTATCTGCAGAAATGAGTTTTCGAGATATTTGAAGAATTGTGCGCTGGATTCAGTACTATCAACTGTGAAATGTTGGAATTATATTTTAGCGGAAACCAAATAAGTTAATTTGTACAACTAAGCTAACGTACAAACAATGATGACAAAATGCAAAAAAAAAATAAAAATTGCAGTTATAGCCCTTTACCTGCACACGGCAGTGTAGACCTCTCAATCTCTGGTACTTGTGATTAGGGTTAGTTTTCAGTGCCAGTCGTCAAACATTTTTTATATTCAGGATTTGTATGAAAAAATAGGGCGAAGTTTAGTGATGGTGACATACTATTTTTAACCGACGAAAAAACGGAGGAGGTTCTCAAGTCGACACGTATATATTTTTTTTTTTAATGTATGACCACACATAACTTTTTACAGAATAGTCCGATTTTGAATATTCTTTTTTTATTAGAAAGGGTATAGCCTGAAGTAATTCCCCTATAAATTTGAGGGGAAAAATTCCTACCCTAAGGGGGGGGAGAGGGGTGATTAGTTGTTTACTCCAAGATTTTTTGATTCTGAGTTGGGTATTACAAAAAAAAAAAAAAAAAGCTCACAATGAATGAGCTTCAGACCTGTATGTCTCTCATGTGTACTGCCGTGGGCAGGTAAGCGGCAGTATCTGCAGAAATGAGTTTTCGAGATATTTGAAGAAATGTGTGTTGGATTCAGTAGTACTAACAATAAGAAAATGTTGGAGTTATATATTTTTTTCAGCGGAAACCAAATAAGTTAGTTTGTACAACAAAGCTAACGTACAATAGATGACAAAATGCAAATTCGTCAGCAATTTGTGTTATCGTAGAAATATCGATTACAGTAGGAAAATGCACACGAACATCTTTATACAGTGCATTATTCTTTAGGAGCCACTGCAATGCCACTTGAAGTTTACCTATATCAATTTGAAACTCCCTAGAATGTTCTAAATTTTCACGACTTTCTACTACGAGCACTAATCCAGTTTGATTAGGTTCAAGCGGAAGTTGTTCCTCCAGCTCGACCACATCCTGAGCAAAAAAGATTGCCTGCCCTTTGCACCAGTCTTGGCTCAAACGATTTTGAACTTTTATTATTTTAAGAAATGGCACTACTCTGCAAATAAAACGTTTCTCAATTTCCGATAACTCATCAATTTCTGTAGGTATTGCAGCTACCGACATTTTGTTCCAATAGGCCTGGGGTGGAGTTTTATGTTTTTTAATATTGTTTGAGCATCGTGAACAAGTAATTATATTACCTAAAGCTACCAGTTCGTTAGGCAAAATAGAGCCTAAATTTTTAGTTTGCAATTTCCTACGTTGCTGAGGATACAAATTTTTTTTGCATATTGAACACGACAAGTCAGCATAAACATTAATGGATTTCTTAAAGTTTTCTGCGTTACACTGGTTTCTTTGATCGCGAGCTGCTTGTCGCATGGCGCTCAGACGATTAGTTCTTTCCTCGGAAGATTTGTGAAGTACCACCATTGCTGAACAGTTACAAGCAGCATCCAAACGCAGCATACGTTCGTCCTCAATTTCATTTGAAACTCGCTCTCTTATCAGATCTAAACGACGAGCGCGTTGCTCTTCACTCTCATTTGAAAGTCGCTCTCTTATCAGATCTAAACGATGAGCGCGTTGCTCTTCACTCTCATTTGAAAGTCGCTCTCTTATCATATCTAAACGACGAGCGCGCTGCTTATCACTTTCTTGCAATAACCTATCGTTATTGTAGCTTCTCATTCTGGACAGTCTTTCCTCGTGCTGACCTAAACTCTCCTGTGAACGTGTTAATGTAATTCTCTTTCTGTTTGCTTCCAACCTTTTTTCTTTCTCATTAATAGATTCTTCTAAACATCTTTTCCTCATCCGAGCAGCATTTTTTGTAGGCCTACCTATGTTAGTATATAAAGCCTGCTTTTTTAAAATTATTTATGTAACACAACAGATAATTGTTAAAATACGATTATATATATATATATATATATATATATATATATATATATATATATATATATGTTAATAGCTAAAGTAAGGTAGGTAGCTATTTTAAAAGTAATCAAAAATTAAGCATACAGATTATAGCCACATTAGTAGCTTATAGCCACAAAAAATTATAAAATAAAAACTTTTTCACAAAAAAATTGAACCGCCGAAAAAACTGAAAAGCAAAAAATAATAAACCATTTTAATTAAACCTTAATAACTAAGTTCTTAAACTGATGTAAGTATACCTAAGTATATATTTTTGTAATAATTTAGAGTTTTTAATTAACCTTAATAACTCAGTTCTTAAATTAATGTAAGTATACCTAAGTAGTTTTGAGTCGGTGCCAAACAATAAATAAACAAAGATCCCTAAATTACCTAAATTTAAAGAAATAACCAAATAAAATTAGCAATGTAATGTGAAATGTCCGGCGATAAACATAAATGTTTCAAAAAATGCTCCCTTCACACGCCATCATTAAATCATGAATACTAGTAGATCGTATACAACAAAAAGTACCTCTCGTTGGAGCTTTGAAATCTTTGAGACCTCGCACGAGAGAGGCAAACAACCAATGAGAAAAATCTTCAGGATCATGTATGCAATTAACGGCTACAGTTGTTATGCCATACTTACGCTGAATAATACTATGACCCACAAAACCATTTATTTGAGCTTTTAACAAGATGAGAAATCCTTCTTCAGTATGATGAACAATGATATAAACATTTTGACTGTTGTATATGAGGCAAAAGCTCAGTAGCAGCCAAATACTCGACACGTGCTTCTTCGAGACCACTCGACGACGTTCGGGTTTAACTTCGTGAACGCTCGGCATTTTCCGGCGAAGGGGCGTGTCGCCATACGCCACCGCTGCGCCTCACGCTTTACAAAAATAATTAATTTGCTTGTTTGGCACCGACTCAAAACTATTTAGGTATACTTACATTAATTTAAGAACTGAGTTATTAAGGTTAATTAAAAACTCTAAATTATTACAAAAATATATACTTAGGTATACTTACATCAGTTTAAGAACTTAGTTATTAAGGTTTAATTAAAATGGTTTATTATTTTTTGCTTTTCAGTTTTTTCGGCGGTTCAATTTTTTTGTTAAAAAGTTTTTTTAACAAATAAAGAAACATATAGTCGGCGCTTTTGGGTACTAAGACTTGATTTTTTGGTAGCCCTTTTCAGTGAAATGGTTGCCCGACAGTGACTGGGGACCACTAATCTAGAGGTTTAGGTTACAGGAAAAGGTAATTGATGCCAAGTTGAGTTGGGTTACTTTTGTAGTAGTTTTGCAAAAGCATTCCAACTCAAATCTGCTCCAATGACGCATCCATTTCTCACTGAACTCATCTAAAAAAAAAGTAAATATTTTCGAGTCATAGCTCCACTTATCAAAGCCAGACTGTAATCTCCAGTGAAATTCCTGAAATAACTATACTTGTTGTTGTTTTTTATTTATTTATTTATTTATTTATTTATTTATTTATTTTTAATGATTAACAATAATTACTCTTGAATTTCCCTTTGCAGAAAATGGAAAGTAGAGAATAATCCAATTCATTCTATATGTGTGATCGATGATAGCAATTTGTTGTCAAGCAGTCATTCCATCAAGTGGTGGGATACGAAACAAAAAGTTGTCATTAAGGTTGAGTATTCCTTTATCATTATTTTAGAGTTATCATAACTGGTGTATCAAATTCTATTTTGAGTCTTGAAGAAAGATGAGTGATTCTTATTAAATCCTCTATTTTAGTCTTTCATTGGTCATGCCACTGAAGTGTTTAGAATGCTTCCTGTAAAATCCGAGAAATCTGGGAATTATTTTCTATCAGCTGCTATTGATGATAGAATTATTAATGCATGGTATGTATGCTGGTGTTTTGCAAAATGCTGTTTAAAGAAATACTTTATTTGTTTTATATCTTTTGCGAAGCTGATTGAATTATTGTTTTTAATTTAAGCTAAACACATTCATTGCAAATGTGTGCTCATGAAAACATTAAAAATTTAAAGATTTAGTAGTTCAACCATTTTGATTATGTATTAAGTTTTATAAATTTTACAATAGGCATTTAAGTGAAAATGGTAGCCAAAAACCAGTTGCCAAGTTCTTAACATCTGATGAACCTCAAAATATCAATTTAACCTGTAAAGAAAATAAGGTATGGTTTTTTTTTAGTTTTTTTATTGTTTTTATTATTAAGTTTGTTGAAAGCTTTTGTAAACATTTGTCTTGATGATGGTGTGTTGTATTTTATTTCAAAATTTTACTTTCTGTAAATGGATAGCGTATTTGACTGTACTATTGTTATTGTGTTACACTGAAATAATTACTACAATTACAATGTGTCGATTGTTTTTATTGAACACTAGCTTTATTAAAAAATAAGATCTGTGGATGAGGTTTCAATACTTTTGCTTCCTGTTAATACTCCAATAATTATGAAAATTGCAAGTTACTTTAAACTTTGGTAATTTAAATTAGCCCCTTTTTTTCATTTTACTAAAAAAATTTAGTTTGATTTTTAACTATTTTTAAATAAATGATTCAGTTGTTATTCAGTTATTAGTTTTGTTGTGATCTAAAATTTTAAAAATTCAAAACTTGTGGAATGAAATTGATTTTTATCATTATGCATAAGCAATTGAATCCAAAGGGATTTCTAGCTTGGTGGGAAAATATAGGTGCAGTAGAGCACTGAAAGTTAACTCAGTATTTTTAGGAGTGCTCTATTCTACTGGAAACAAGTTGCTTAAAATAAGAGGCCAAAGAAAGAAGTCATATAATTGGTTCCTAAACTGAAGCTATTCTACTACCATCTCTATAAAAACCATTCAACTAAAAGATCTTTTGAATGGTACTTTTGTGGTATTTATTTTATAGATTACTTTCAATATTTTAATGAAAATTGTTTTTTCAGCCCTTACTTATGTCTGTGGTTTCGAAAGATGGATCCTTACATTTGTTTGAACACATGTTGAATGGGTAATGTTTGTTTATTTATTATTTATTCGAGATCAATGTCAGTGATCCATTTTTATTCTTTTTTAATTCTTATGATGAATGCTAACCTAATCGCATAAAACAATCTTCTTGTCACTTAATGTGACTTTTTATCTATCAAGGGGCATACTAACTGAAATCAATGAGCAATACCAGCATTGCACACTGCTATCTTAATTTTTGTTAGCAAATGATGTTGATTGAGATCTGATACCAGAACAAAAAGAAGAAAATCAATAGATTTGTTGTTATTGGGAGAATGTGATATTTAGTATTTACCCTCGAGGAAATTGAAGTGTACCACTTATATGAGTTTCAGGTCTTAATGAGTAAGATTTTATAATGTAGAACAATGCAAAAAAAAAACATCTGTGAAAGAGCGTTTTTTGATGATGTAACTGAATGTCTAAAGCAGGATGCATTGGTAATTTAAATCATGAAGAAAAAAAACAAAGAGGGTGTTCGGTAATATTTTAAAAAACATATCAACTGTGAGTACTATTGCTCTTACATCAAGTCAAAACAATGCAACAGACTCTGGTGTGAGGAGTAAATCAATATTAAGTGGTTTGCCTGAAAAAATAAAAATTGAAATTGAAAAATGCTTTCTTTTTTTGCAGTCGTGCCTCTATAAATTGCTCAAAGCAAAGTGGAAAGGGCAAATAAAAATTCCATCATAACCGTAATTTTGCTGTAAAAGTATAAATAATACACCGTAAAACATGCTGTAACAAAGTAGCTTCAATTACCCCAATTGAAGCTACTATGTTACAGTCATAAATTTGTTATAATAAACGGGCGCTACTGTAAATTTTTTATTCTGCCAATAAATAATTCTTTTATAAACTATTCAAATAATGACTTAAGTGCTCTCATTTGACAATTTGCCCTGTTGTAAACTCTATTAATCCACTTTAAATTGAGTTAAGTTTACTCGACTTTACTTGCATGCAATTGTTTTAGGCTTCAAAATAATAGCATGTAATGTTATTTTTTGTGTTCCAAATTTGTTAAATTTTAAGTTTCTCAAGAACATCATTGGACTTTAATTTGCTAAAAATGAAACTTATTAAAATTTTTGATTTTAAGCTAAGCTGTTGAAACATGTTTTAATTTAAGCATAATGTACTTTAAAATATGTTCAACGAAAATTTCTTTTCATTTAGGCGAGTAAAAAGGCCACTAGAAGCAAAAGTTATTGTACAAGTTGGCACTAAATCTGACGAATTAGCGAAACCTCAACTTATGCCTATCTTAGCTGTTAATATAAGTGAAGGTATCAACTCTTGTCTCCTTATGTATGGATCATTTATAAAACCTATTTTTGAAAAGATAGTAAGTAAAATTTTATATTGCTACATTTTTACAGACATTTTTGTGGATTTTGACCATTGATAAATCTTTATCTTTCACAGGACTTATCAGATGCTCCTCGAAATCATTTTTTAGTGAGGCATAGTTCCTTATTTACATCAGACAATTTAGAAAGCAGTGTTTCAAAAGTAAGTATATAATTGTGCAATGCAAATAATTAAAACAGTTCTTCTTAAATGCAATCTAATTACATTGTTAACTTATGAAAAACAAATTAACTGAAATATTAGTGAAATTCAAAGTTTCAATGTTAAATTTAATTGTTGAGTTAATCCTAAATGTTTAGTCCCAATTTTCTCATTTCACTTATTAACATTTCTATTTTTTTATTTGCTCATTTGTATAACTGGTATCCACAGGGACCAGGTTTAAATCTTGAATATAAAACTAGGAAAATCTTATGATTTATCAAGAACCTTAAAACACCCTACTTGGAGAAAAAAATATAGGATGCTTCATTTTTATTTCAATTTTCAAGTGGGAATATTTTATTTCTGTTGTAAATATTTTTGTGTTAACATTTATGCTTTGTAGTTCGGAGAAGAAAAGAAAGAAAAGGTCTTTTGCAGCAATCTGAATCTGGCCTTGATGACAAAATATACCAAAAGTTATTAGAATAATTATGAATTAAATACAATGAAAAAAATGTTTCTTAAGTATGCCATTCTGCACTTTACTTCATAATTTCAAGCTTGATATTAATAGATACACTTTAAAGGTTACATTGATTTCATCATGAAATATTTTTGAAAACGTCTCCAAAAATTTTTATTTTGCTACTTTTAGCCATGGAAAGTAATTGTATGTCTCAAAATTCATATTTAGGATCTCAAAGAAATCTTATGATAGTATTTTGCCATAAGTTAAAAAGAGATAAACATTGCTTTTTTATATTTATTGAACAAATTGCTTTTTGTTGCTTTTTTGTCAATTTTTTTTTAAAAATGTGTCACCAGCACTTTGCTTCATGATTCATTTGCGAAATTGAAATTGTAAGTTGTCATAATTAGTCTTGTATTATCTAAACTTAAAGTTATAAGAATTACATAAATTACTGATCACATAAGTACAAATAGAACTTAGAAAGTACACATATAGACTTACTATTATTATTATTATTTGCTGAGTTTAAATTTGAGTTGTAACACTCTCTGCAAGTTGAATGGGTTTGAAAGTATGATAACCCCTTGTCATATCCTGCTAGTTGACAACAAAAGTGTGTGATCTGTCCGAAAACGCTATATATAACTGTTGTCATAAAAAGTAATGATTCGACTATTGTACAAGATGATGACATATGCACCAACAAAAAGATTATTTTATTGTTGCATTACGACGATTTTCTATGTAAGAAGAAAAGAAAATTAGTTTACCAATTCTTGTTTTAAATTTAAGAAAAAATAATTTAAAATATTTCTAATGCTTTATGGTTTGATACAGATCGAAAGTTTCAGCTTGAACTGAAATGAATTTGATGTATGGAAAAAGTGCTAGTTTTTTCATAGAATTAGAAAAAAAATAACTTTGAATGTGGGACATTTTATTTGATTTTCTACAATGTTAATATAAAGCAACTTTTTTTAGATATAATTTCTTAGGAGACAAAAGAAAAAGGTGATATATCTGAATGAGAGATATAACAAGGGGTTACTGTATAATTAGATTTTGGACTTTGATAAATGTATTCATCCTCGAAATAATTAAAATTCACCCCTTTTCCAATCCACTACCTTCACAAAATGTTTACTCTCTAGTATTGTCTGTTATATGATTTCATCAGTTTAATGAGTGTCTGCATACGCATAGAAAGTTAATATTAGATGAAATTATTATTTCTGGTTTTTGTTTTCTTGTTTGTAATTGGTCATAGTAAAACTATAATCAAGTTGACAAACTTTGATTTTGTAGCATGGCAGTGTTTCACTTGAATTGATTGTTACAAATCTTAGGCTAATGTAAAGATATCAACTTGCATTTTATGTTTTAATAGTTTAAGTGTAAATAATGGTTTGTTTTTTCAGATTAAAAAGACTGATAAATCAGGCAGAGTCAAAGTTCTTGCCCCTGGTCACATGATGACAGATGGAGCTTCACAGAGCATTTCTAGAAAACGAAAAAAAGAAGACAAAAATATCTCTGATGTAAGTGTCCATATTTAAAATATTTGAATTCAGGATACCTATTATTTGAAAAGACTTCATTTCCAGATCTTTGTTTAGTATAGACAGTAACAAGTGCATATCCAAAACAGAGGGTGGTGCAAGCCCCAGGCGGGGGGGGGGGGATTCCCCCAAATTTTGGAAACACTGCAATTGTGCATAAGTGAATGTAATTTGTTGTTTCCTTTATAAAATTCACTGTCATACCCTTCGATCCCACCCCCCTCTGGAAAATTCTGAAATGACGGGCCTGAAGGAGGCACTTTTCTAAACATTTGATGATTTTGGTGTCAGTACAAGACGTTGCTGTAGTAACATTCTTATGCAATTTAAAAAAAAGTTAATTTGAATTTTGACATCTTGAATTCAAATTATGTTTTTCGCAATCACGTGTTTTTTTGCGTATGTGTGTGTAGGTGTTTTTGTCTGTGTGCAGGCGCATGTGTGGGTATGTGTGAGTGTGTGTTTGCGTCTGTGTGCAGGCATGAGTGTGTGGGTATGTGTGTTTGTGTATAAGTGTGTGTGGGTATGTGTGTAAGTGTGTAGGCATGCATTTGTGTATGTATGCATATAGGATATGGATGCAACCTGGAGACTGTTTTCGTTAGAGGAGCAGCATCGTGAGGAGCCGGTCGACAGGTGGTGCTGGCAGAGGGAGGCGGCAGACTTAGACAAAATGAAAAGCTTTCTGCGAACACAAATCTTAACTGGAAAATTTTCTGCAAATAATTATTTTGCCTAGCTCACCCTTGAATAAAGAATTAAATTTATATTCTAATATGAAAGAGACAAACAAAAGTACTTTAAATCATTTATTTATTTATTTTTTACAATAACATATAGTTTGTTTATTTTTCACCAACTGAAGAAAACTGCCAGAACCATTATTTTTTCACACATGTGCTTTAAAAAGCTTTTGAAGAAAGGTTTTAAGAGAAATAAATTGGGAATTTTTAAAAAATTCCCTTAAAAATTGTTTTTTTATTTTTATTAATGTTAGCAGTTTGAAAAATATTTCTGCAGAGCCAAAAACTTTCTGCGAACGCCGTTCGCCTATATTATGCAAGACTGGGAGGCGGGGGGAAAATAAAATGATAGCACGCCAAAAAACAGTCAAATGAGAACAATAAGCAATCGTGATTGCTCAAAAAAAAAAAAAAAAAGCTTTTTGTAGGGAGTTTGTTCAAAAGCAAGTTTTTGGCTATGCATTTATCTTAAGTTACTATTATATTTGTAACGGCAACCCAATCAAACAGAAAACACCAATAACTTACCCTTTTCAATGAGCTCCGAGGGAGTAAATATTCACTTTCAAAATTGGTTACCATAGCTCAACCTATCGATTTGTTTCGAAATTAAAGTAACCGTAAATTGATCAAGTTTATTCATTCATTTGATTTTATTTTAAATAATTGATTAAATTTTTCTATTTTGGAAGCAGAGGCAGCTGCCCTCCCTCGCCCCCTCTGAATACACTCATAGACAGTAGGGTGGTCTAAAATGATATGTAGAAAATAGAAGTATTTGTCTCCACATTACTGCCTTCGTTCCACCAAGCAAAATAAATTAGCAAACCAAAATTTGAAAATATTTAGGGGCTGCAATGAAATGAAAGCTGTAAACTTTAATTTTTTGTTTTGTAAAAGTCTTTGAATCCAATCAATCAACTATTGCATGCTCTCTTCAAAGACTAAAAGAAATCTTATTAAGAAAAAATACTAGGTAGAACCTGAGGGGGGGGGAATGTACATGCTCTAGTGTTTGACACAGCAGCTGCCAGTACATGTTTGCATGAATGTTTCAATAACATGAATTTTAATGCAATGAACTTGAAAAATAGTTTTATATTTTCATATTGTTACATATTTTTTACTAGCTGCCCATGGAAGAACGACTAAAGGCTTTGGCCTTGAGTAAAATTCCAGAGAGTATAGAAGAAACAGAATCTACAGTTACTTTTGACAGTATGGTACATCTTCTTCTACAGGGTCTTCAAAGTAAAGATAATAATATGCTCAATGTAAGTGCAATTTTTCTATATTCCAAAAATTGTATCATGCCTTTATGAAATTCTTAATTGAAAAAAATATACTGTTTTTCAGTCGGTTCTACAATCAAGTGATGAACAGATAATACATAATACTGTTCAAAGGCTTCCATTACAATCTATCTTCTTACTTTTGAAAGAATTGCATGAAAGATTAAATAAACAAGAACCCAGGTAATCTTCTTCTTCTTTTTTTTTTTTTTTTTTTTTTTTTTTTTTTTCAGAAGTTTAAAAATGGACTATTGTTAAAATTTGGTTTAGTTGGCATTCTAAAATTTGCCATTATGAATAAAAAAGAAACTTGCAATAGAACTGTATCGTAATTATGATTTTCTGACGTCTTTATTGTATGTGTAATCCAAGTCATTGTAAATATGACACATTAGTTGAGATATTTGGTACTTTAAGTTTACATCAATTAAGCTTGACGATAGAAAGGTTCAATTGTATTTGCCTTTATAGTTCGAATTTTTTTAATATTATATTTTTTAACTGTCATTTCCCCCTTGAATACTTGAATTCCATGTCCTTTTATGCAACTAGTAAAGAAGGTTTTGCAAAAGTGTTCACACATATGTGCAGTGTACACCTACTACTTCAAGCACTGGAGTACCCCTTCTCCTTTTCATGTGTCCTTCGATGGTCATATTGTTTTTTCCTTAACCCAACTGCTATACATCTTTATTCATCATCTGTCCTATTATTTGTTTGCTATTATAAATCAAGACGATGATGAACATACGTACGCATCATTCTTTAACAACAATTCATAAAGCAGTACTTCTATCTATTGTTTCTATGGACGTTTTTTTTCTCATCCACAAATGCTGATAACTTTCAAATTTAGACTTTTACAATTATTTTGTTGCAGAAGTAAGATTTTTCTGGCTTTAGCCAGAGTTCTGGTTTTTTTTTTTTTTTTTTTTTTTAATCAAAAGTTCCTCCACTTTCAGATCTCACAGCACTAATATATTTCCGATCCAAAGAAATGTTACTATTTTCTTTATTCCCTTGTTTTACAGCTCTTTCAATTTCAATCAAAAGTATGTTTTGGAAAACATACCAACATCAAGCAAGTGCTTTGCCAAAAATAGCTTACCTTGTTTGAGACTGCTGAGATCCTTTTGCATCCTGTAAATATTTCAGTCATTATGGAATTTGAAACATATTTCCGCCATGTGTGCACAAGCGTCTTTCCTGTGTATTTATGTGTGCACAAGACTCTTGGACAGAAAATAATTTAAATTTTTCTGCTTCTCAAACTTTAGTTATGTCGAATGTTTTTCTGAGTCCCTAGTGTTAAAAATATTAAGAGCCAACTGTAATCAACAAAGAAATATTTGGAACATAATAAAAATATTTCTTGTGTTTTATCTTTTGGTTCTTTAACAAAGATGTTTTTGCTGCAAGTCACATGTGGATTATTTATTTATGATGATTTCGTAGCTTTATTTTTCCCAATTTTTAAGTTTTTTGGCTGAATGGATTAATGATTCACCAAAACTGAGAAAATTTGATAACTTCCCCTTTTTTTAACCAATAAATTTGTCTCATTTCTGCAGGAATCATGCATGTTTAAAATGGATAAAGGGTCTTCTAGCTGTTCATTTACCTTATTTATTGTCAGTAAGTATATTTATTTTCAATACTTAACAAGTAAAAATGTTTAACTTCACCAACTTCTGTTACTTTTTGCTTTGAAATATATTTCTTTAATTACCTTATTAAAGTAATATGCATTTTTATAGCTTTAAATGTGTATATATCCATAACAGGACTCTGTGTATTCAATAACGTGTAATAATTTGTCATATTCATACCTATGTTTTCAATATTATAAAATAATGAAAAAAAAAGTGTCAAAATTACTTCAAATAGCAATTAAGAAAAGGTTAATTATAAAAAGAAACATGCATCAAATGCAAACAAATAAGGAAAAAATTACCTTTCCTGAATATGTATGCACTTTATAAAGACTGTAAGAGAATGAAAACTATGCATTTTATAGTATTTGATCTTATTATTTCATGTGCAATTTGACAAGTGTTGAAACCTACAAAAGTTTTTGAATTTATACCATCTTGGGTTGTTTTTTTTTTTTAAGCAATCACGATTGCTTATTGCTTTTATTTGACTGTTTTGATGTGTTATCATTTTATTTTCCCGCCAGCCCCCTCTGCAGCATCACCGTTGACGGGCTCCTCACAATGCTGCTCCTATAGCGAAAGCCCTGTCCTGGTTGCATCCATGTCCTACACACACGCACACATACATAAACAACTACACACATACATACACAACTACGCACACACACAAACACATACACACCACACACATAACTACCCACACATTCATACCTCATACAGACACAAACACATATGCCTACACACACACATGTCCCGCCCCCACGCACACAAATACGCATACACACAACTACCAACACACATACCCCCTACACAAATACCTCCCCCCCCACACACACACAAACACACACGCCTGCCTACACGCACACTTGTGATTGCGAAAAACATAATTTGAATTCAAGATGACAAAATTCAAATTAATTTAATTTTTTTTTTTTAATTTTTTCTTATCTTTTAATATTTTTAGTGTAAAGATATTGATGAGTATCTAGGTCCAATCAGCCAGTTAATAGAAGCAAGACTTCAAAATTTTCCTAAAATGAGCCAATTACATGGATGTTTAAATATACTTTTGTCACAAGTAAGTAATACTGCCAAAATTATTATATTTTGTCTTCCACGCTTAGATGCAGTGTACATCATTTATTTCTCGCATTTTTAATTTTTATTGTGCGTTTAAAAACAAAATAAAACTGGTAACAGTGTTATCAAGAGAGCCATTGTCCATAGTGAAGGGGTAAGTGTGAATCTAAACTCTAGTAACATTCCTTGATAAATTGAAAATGAATGCACTATTGCCAGTGAGGAAATTAAAAATCAAAATCGTTGACTCCTCAAGTTACATGGAACCTCCAGACTTCAAAAAGGTAAATTTCTAAAATCAACTGGATTTTTCAAAAAAAGGATTCAGATACCAAATATTGAAGCATAGATATTTAAATTTGTTAACATTACTTTTTGTAAAACTTTTTGAAAACAATAATATAAGCATGTAAGAGTTGAAATTCTTTTGAGTTGCAGTAGGAAAAAATTTAATGTCTTCAAGATTGTGGAGAAAAACAATGTAAGCCGAAAACTATGTGACATAAGAAATAAATATACATTTGGCCTAAAATGTAAATGATGATCAAGCACCAGAATTATAGTATGCCACTATAGTTTGCAGGTTTCTGCACTATTTTGTTGATTTATCATCATTTATATGCAAGATATAATTTTCAAGATGTAGTACCGAGATAATTTTTGTGTCATTTTCTGAAATTAGATCACCTTAAGGGATAAAAGTTTTAGTATAAGATTCAAGTAAAACACTTTCACTTTGCTATCTGCAACATGAAGATCAGCTAATGAAAGTTTTTTTTTTTTTTTTCCAAACAAAAATGCATTTTTATAATATCAATCAAAAGAAGTTTTAAAATTTTACAAATTGTATATATGATTCATTATTTAAAAAAATAAAGAAACACAAAGCAAATATCTTCACCTGAAGGATAAGTATCATTTTCATATTAACAACTCGTAACTTGCAAAATAAATATGCCCAATTTCTTGTTATTTGTAGTCCCCTACTTCAAATGATAATTATGATTCGAAATTGTTTAAGACTTGAAACAGTTTCAAACACATATTTAATTACTCTGACATGTTTAAATTTCTTACATATATCAGCTTGTTTCAAAAACTTCAAATTTTTCTTTTTTTTTAATCAAAAAAATATTTTTAACTAACAGTTAAAAGGAAAAGGAAGAAACGAACAGTGGCAGAAAAGAAATGGACTAGGGTTCTGCTTATAAATACTTTTTTTTTCCTTGATTCAAACAGAGAATGAACAATGTAAATATTTTTTAGCATGCAAAAGTATTTTTTATTTATCAGTAATCTAGAATTCAGAGTTTTGTACTGAAAATATAAATGTTTCAGAACAGAAAGCAACTCTTGAATTTACATGTGTGAGGAATTTGAATGCAAAACCATCATTACCTCACTTTTAGATCATTGAAACTTTTTCACCAAAAACAAATACATGAATAAAATATACTTCTAGAATTCTTGTTTAATTGGTTCAGTTCATAAAATAGTTTTAGAGCAATACAGTCTGCTAGATAATTATAGCTTTTTCTCTAAAGGGCCTATCTTCTATTTTCAAATTTTGTACAAAACTAAGTTATGTAATGTAGTCTTTTATAAAACATTTATGTTTATCATCATCAATGCATAAGTATAAAAAATGTTTTAAAGCTAATGTACTACAATGGGGTTGTTTCCTTCAGTCAAAAGTAGTACTTTTTTTTGTCTCTGAAATTGATAGAATAAGCAAAAAGAATAACATGGACCCAGAAAATAGTTTCATTTTCCTAACAGTTATTTTTAATTAATTTTTTTAAATGTCCGATTTTTGAAACAAGGCGTGGTTTTGACGTCACAAATGATGCACTTTGCCGCATCTTTCTACCGCGATTCCATGTTATGATAATCAAGAAGCGAATTAAAATTGCGCTCTACGCTTGCTATCAGCCATATCATTGCCAATACGCTTAAGTAAAGATGAGAATTAAATATTTTGTTCTGTGAATGGCAACACAATGGCATTTCATCATTTGTGATGTCATCGGACAAAAGCATAAACATTGAAAGCGAGCCGATTTAAGTATTTTTTTAAAAATATTAAATGTAAACAAATTCTTTAAAAAATTATCAGATCCTATGTTTTTAAGCATGCTCTTTCAAAAAAAAAAAATACTTTCAAAATTTTTGAAATGACCCCATTATAGAGGGTTAGTTGTCTTAATTTTGCTTGAAAATATAAAGTAACTCACAGTTTTGTATTTAAAACTGAAATTTGATATAAAAGTTGAATATTTTTTACTTTGCAATTTCAGGCCTCTGAAAATTCTATGAAAGAAGATACCACATCACAACCTTTGAATGTATATGTATCAGGTAACTTTTTTCTTTCATACATACTGCTCTGGAATACATTTGAAGTATTTATTAGAGATTTCTATAAACTTATGAAGTAAATGCGATAATTTTTAAAACTTCAAGCATGTATGAAAAGCAAAGGGATGTAAGCGCCAAAATTTAAAAATTCGAGATAACCTGTACGAATGGTAGGAGATTCTCCCCTCTATTCTGGGGTTAGAGATAGAACTAGTATCCCTAGTAGGTGACATGATTTAGAGGGAAAAAGATCAATGAAAACCAAGCCTAAGTAGGATATGAACTTCAAATGCATTTTCCTCAAAATTTTAAAAAGTCCACTTACATCCTTTTGCTTCTCACTGTGTATGTGAAAATGGTTGAATGTGAAATGCAGACATGTGTGAAGCAATTAGATAATGATGAACGTTATTCTTAAAATATATACTAGCTGCGTCACCCAGCTTTGTGCAGTCTACTTAGAAAATAAAAGTTATGTCAAACGATGGTGTTCAACAATTAGGCTTGAACAAAAAAAAAATTAGTAAAATCTTGCGGCAGATGACGGAAAAATAATCAAAAACTAAACATTTTAAATCCCCCGATTACAGGAAAAGCCTTTGAAACGAAAGCCAGAATTTTATTTGTTCATACTCGATATATGAGGTGGGCAATAATGAATAATGAACATAAAATATGCATTTGTGTATTATTTACAAGGCATAACTTTTTAAGTGTTGGTTGGCAAAACATCTGGATTTGAAAATAACTTGTGCAGTATCTAATAAATTTTGAAGAAATATTGTTTCCATTGCTTCCATTTCCAGTTGCTAGAAGTTTTAATTTCAATTTAAAAAGCTTCTTAATCATACCATAGCAAAAAGATTTTTAGCAAAACTCAAGTTTCTTACATAACTAGGAAATCTCCCGTTTTTAACTCTAACTCCAGTGGATTAACGATAAACTCCAGTAGATAGCGTTCATAGTTGACCACTTTTTCGTTTCTTTATTTCCCAAAAAGGACTGTCTTAGCAGTAAAACAGTTGAGTTACCAGATCCAGTCCAGCCTTGTCACAATAAAGCCTTTCTCTGCATATCAAACATTGCAAAAAAAAATATTATCAAATTATCATGCCGTGGCAAGAGTTTCGTCGTTGATGACGTCAGCATTACGCAATCTTTGGCGTATATATGCATGTATATTTGGATGTATTGTATTGAAGGTTAGGCTTAAATGTAAACACTTCATGTGGTTCTTCTATAACTAAAGCCTTAAAAAAATTGTTTCATAATAAATTAAATGCTTTACTAGTAATGTTATTTAATTATAATACCCTAAACAAAACCATTTGAATTGGCCATAGCCGATTTTTACTGCACCAGGTAGAAAAGGATATTTTATGTTACGATTCTCTTTTTAGAATCATCTGAAGAAAGTGAGAGTGAAGAAGAAGAGGAGGATGAGATGGTTCTTGAAAACCAATCTGATCATGAAGTATGCATAACTTTATATTTATTACTACTTGTCATTATGAGGTTTTTTGTTTCATAATAAATTAAATTTTTAATGATAAGGTTAATGTAATTTGTCATAAGATTTAAGAAAAATTGAAAAACAATATTTAAATGTAACATCTGAATGAAATCTTTTATATTAAAATTACTTTGAATATGGTAAAATTAGCAAGAAACAATTTGAATTAATTTTGTCCTATGGTATTACATACCATATGGTATTATAACCTTCATTCATTGTATTTGTTTAAAAAATACCAATTATCTAACTTTTAAATTTGTTTACTATATTGGTATTCTGCCGAATTGAATACACCCGAACCTATTTTTATCTGGTCTTTTTTATGCTATTTATTTATTTATTTTTTCAGTATATTATCATTTTAATTAGATTGGAATTTAACAGACAATATTATTTTTAAAAGGAGTGCAAGATAGTATCTTCAAATGACAACACAGGCACCCTAATGGGAAGTCACTGTGACCTCCCAAAAATTTCATTATTCGGGAAATTTTGTCTCACTACTTAACAAAAATTATCATCACTTTGTTTATTTTGATTTCGTTTAAAGATTATTTTAAGTTTTTGGGCTATTTTTTATGTGAGACTTTTTTATGTGGTCCATAACCAACGCATAAAAAAAAAATTTTTTAACTGATGTAAAAACAACTTTTTAAAGCTACTTGTGAAGTTTCAAGCATCTACTTTTTACATGAAATGCACCGCCAGCTCAGTCATTCCATCGGAGAACTGCAGTTTCGTACTTATTAGCACTCATCAGCCCTGAATAGGAAGTAACTGAGCTGGAGGTGGAAAACCTCTTAAGGAAGCCAAGAGTGCCAAACAAACTGGTAGCTTATATAGAGAACATAGAGAATATTGAATATAGTCACTTCTTATTCGGGGCTGATGAGTGCTAATATGCACGAAACTGCAGTCCTCCAATGGAATGACTGACCTGGCGGTGTATTTCAGGCATTTTTGCCTTAGCCCTGGCCAGTAACTTACTGAAAAAATCTTTTTTTTTTTTTTTTTTTTTGTGCAGTCCCAACCCACCGCATAAAAACAGGTTTTGGTGTATTTGGTTTGTCTGCCAAATACTAACCGAATATTCGATGCAGCTCTAGAAATTATGTAATTTGTCTTTATTTTTCCCTTCAACCATTTTATATCAAACGAGGCTTGGTCGTTCAAGTACTTATGTATTTAATTGATTTTTCAGTTAATCAAATTTGTACATTGCATCAACGCTGAATCGTTAAATTTCTGTATTCTTTCAAAGACTAGATAATTGCCTCAGAGCAACAGTAGGACATCCTAGTGTCATTCCTGGGATTAGATGTCTTAGTGTTGCTCTCAGGCGAGGATATGTAATGTAATAATAATGCAAATTTTATATCTATAATTAGTAATGAGTTTTCTTAACAGCTTTTGATTTAAATTAATTTTTTATAATATTTATTTTAGGACCTTCAGTCATCTAGTGATGAAAGTGAATCTAGTAATAGCGAAAATGATATGGAAAGCTGAAAGTTTCAGAAAATCATTGTAAATTTAATCATGTATATGAGTTTATTAATTATTAAAATATATTGTTTTGTATTTCAGAAATTTCCTTTTTAAATAATCCGTTTTTTTTCTTTTTATAAGGAGCAAGACTAATGCCAAAATGAATTGCAAAGGTCACATTTGAATAAAATGGTCACATAATTTTATCGTGTGCACCAATAAATGCATACAGATTGGCTCTAGAAATTGAAAAATACTAAAAATGAAAGATTCAAGCTTGGTTTTTTTTTTTTTTTTTTTTTTTTTTTGATGGACCAAAGATCGGTGCTGGATCTAAGATGCCTCTGACCAATGTTTCGCCTGAAACTAATGAATTCAAGAAAGAGAGTGTGCATAAAGTTCTAAATGATCATGATCTTAATCATTGGATCACCAATCTCATTTGCTGGCATTGCCTCAAGTCATCTCAGTCCTGAGAGAGCATCTAATTAGTGTGTTCTTAAGCAAAGAACATATCATTAGTTAACTTTAAAAATTTCATCTTTTCTGTTAATCATTTGGATATTTCTATAGCTTCTCTTTAGAAACGGACTAAGCCATGAAGAAAACTAACAATCAAAGCAAATAAAGCATATTGTGCAGGAAAAAGTGCAGATGGTGACATTTTACCGATACGATGCATTCCCAGCAAAGTCGTAGGTAAATGTGACCCCAACCCGAAAAGATATCTGTATTTAACAAAATGATTGGAGTAAAAGTAAGCCAATTAGAACATAGACAGAGGACCCTAGATGACCAATCAAAAGACAAGACCTCAGGACAAAATGGCGGAACTGGAACCATCATCGAATGGAGAAAGAGGACCCCCAAAAAATCAAAGCAATGAAGCTAAGAGCATAAGCTGACTAGTAGAAGAAAAATCAAAGAATACCCTGAAATCCAACAGTGGTGCGCAGTTCAAGAGCATGTGAGTCCTTATATTTTATGTTATTTTTGTGTTCTTTCAAATGGTGCTTAAAGGCATGTGTAAGAGAGACTACATTTGCATGAAATACCGTAAATACCCCAATCAGTAGGATGCTTCAAATCGATAAGTTTGGTGTTGTTTCTTGGAGACAATACAGTATAAAAACCAAACTTCTCCAATATTTTAACCACTTAAAAACACTCTCGAATCGAAAAGTAAAACTGTAGTATAATGCAGGCTTAACAGAAACACTACTACAGTATGAGGAGACTTCACCTTAGCTCTTAGTAACTAGAATCAATGACTTTATAGCCATTATTTAAAGCTACAGCTGTAAGGTACAAAAGCACTGTAAAGGGAGATGGTTTAGACTAATTTAGTATCAAAAGAAATCTTGCTTGTCTCCCCCCCCCCCCCCCCAACATTTTGTAGTTACAGATGCTTGGTCTTGATTTTTTTTTTTTTTTTTTTTTTGAGACCATAAAGTTAATTTTTTGCATTTTTTAGTCAAAACCAAACTGTTGTTGGTCATTTAAATAGAACTTTTAGTTTAATATTTGTATCCAATTCACAATCGAAATAGAAATCTATACTTGTCTTTGGACGTTTTAGTTATGAACAATAATGGTGAATTTATGACTTCAGTGCTTTGCAATTCTTTTGCTGTTACACTAGAGTCATAACATTACACTCCCATGATACTACCTCCTCATAAATATTTTTCTCATCCTCAAAAAAAAAAGTTTCTATTGTGATCTTTAAGAATTTATTGTCCTTCTAAATCTTGAAATACTGAGCTTTGAACTATGGCCATTCTCCTAACATCACCAGTTCTAATCTTCAAAGGTTAGTGAGTGAATCCTTCCCCAACAACTTTTTTTTTCTCCCCAAGGCCGCTCATATTATGGGTTTTTTTTCTTTTAAGTAAAAAATCTGTTTTCAGGTTGCTAAAACTTGAAAAGGTTTGTTTTGAAACTGCATTTTTTTCAAACAAATACTAAGAAATTTACTAATTTGAAGCATTTAATCTGGGTTACTTATGGTATTTCTTGCTAATATATTATTCTTCAGAAAAAGTGGACTAAACATCAGGGTGGAGTCAAAAAAATCCAAATCTGATAAACACCAAATGAATAGTGCATAGAAGTTGCCTTTTGTAAAGCTATTTAGTCATGCAAATGGATTTTGACAACCAAAAGTATGTTGAGAGTTCACTCTTGCCTTGAAATTGTCCATTATTGCATTAAAAAACCATAAAAAAAGTTAATGATGTCATTAAAAGTCAAAATTTGATGTAATATCATATAAGAGTAGGCATTATGTGTAAATTACACACCATGTGTGATCATTTTAATAGCAAAATGTATTTTAAAGTTCTACACATGCTTTGAATTTGACGTCAAAATTGACTAAGATTGAAAGGCTCCGTATTTTGAGAAAAGTATTAGAAGTTATTATTTGTAAAAGATTTGCTTCCATATTAATTAATCGCTATATAGATACCGAAAAAATAAGTAATACAAGCATTTCTTACACTGCCCACAAAATGTAAAATTTAAGTGAACATAGGTTAAGTATAAAAGTGAAAATAAATATGTAGCATGCAGCAGTCCTCATAAATCAAACCTCAAAACAAAAGTTGCTAGATAAATTTTAAAAGATTTTGAACCCACAGAATGTAACCACTTTGGATACAATAAAACATAGTTTAGCTGGTGAGTTGAACTATTGAATCCTGATAATGTTCAGCCTTAGTGTCGTTATAATCTGGTATAAGATTTCTGGATTCTAACCTGACTGTAATAAATCCATCTCTCTTGGTTAGACAACAAACTGTGGCTGCCACTTGTTCCTCTAATTTTACCTTTTGTGTCACTGCTTTAGTGACGTAAGGTTTTGGAAATCATACAATTCAGTAGGTATGCTATTAAGTAGGTATGCATTTATTTCAAAGTTTTACCTAAAATTCCCTTTGTAAGTGGTGAATCCAAATTTTCCTACTTCTACATGCCAATGAGCTCATAGTAGTCTCCCAGCTGTAAATTTTCATTGTCCAATCGAATTCTTCAAACTTTCCATCATACCCCAATGGAAACCAAGTTCTTTGATGTTTTATTCATCAGCAATCACCGCTGTTCTGTTTTTTAGATTTCCAAAATAACCATTGTACAGAACCACAATATTCATCACAATTCAGAAGAGAGATAACAAGATTTTGTAATTGTTATAAAAAGATGTATGAGGCAACCCTAGCACGGGTTCTAGTTTGATAATAATAAACTACATTGTTGAATTATACTATCATGATGCATTCTGCTAGCACATAAGTATAGAACCTGGAACATTATTACACTCAAGATGGTCAACAACCACAAATCAAATTTTGTGGCTATATATGACAACTGATAGTCCCTTAAGAAATGTTTGCAATCTAGCAAAATATATTATATTCACCAATGTTGTTTACTATTAAAATTTACCACTTCTACTAATGTGGTTCCATACACCTTTTTGTAACAATAACAAAATATAATTACATTTTGCCTGAATTGTGATTAAAACTGTGATTCTGCACTCTTGTCACTTTAAGAATCTAAAAAATATGTAACAGCAATAACTGCATATGATCAACACATCATCAGAGAACTTGATTTGCATTAGATTATGATGACAATTTCCACGAATTTGATTGAACTAGGAAAATTTACAACTCAAGATGTCACTTTCAAAGTTGAAAGACTACCATCAGCTCATCGATAAGCAGAAGTGGGAAAACTCGGATACTCCACTTACAAAGGGAATTTCAGATAAAACTTTGAAAGAAATGATGCTTGAAGGTGTACCTATTGAATTGTATGATTTCCAAAACCTCACATGAATGGATTATTTCAGAAAAGGCATAAGTCTTACGGAAATCCATTGGACTTACGCCCATTCTGAAATAATCAATTCACATGTCATACTAAAGCAGTGAGATGATCGGTAAAATTTGACGAAGAAACCGCAGCTAGAGAGAGAGTTCATAAGAGTCGGCTTAAAATCCAGATATCTTACTCTACATTATAGCACTATAGCCGAATATTGTCACGAGTCTATATAATAGTTTGATTCTTCCACCAAACTATGTTTCATTGTATTCAATGTGGTTCAAGTTTGAGTGCTCAAACCTTTAAAGTTTTTTTAGAATTTTCTTTAGTTTGAGTTACAAGCTACATTTGTATTTTCAAATTTTCATACTTAACCTTTGATCATAGATAAATTTTAAATTTTGTGCTAAATGAAGAACTAACTTTTTTCTACTAATATAAATGCTTTCATAACTTTTTTTTTTCTGTACAAAGATTAATTAGTTTGAAAACAAATTTTTACAAATAATAGCTTTTAGTACTTTTTCTCAAAGTACGGAGCATTACATGTTAAGTCAATTTTGACGCTATGTTGGTCAAATTCAAAGCATGTGTAGAACTTTAAAATATAGTTCATTATTAAAATGATCATACATTTTGTGTGTAACCTACACAAAACGCCTACTCTTTCTTAAGGGTTATTTCATCAAAATTATCAAATTTTGATTTTTCATGATATTATTGAAACTTTTCAGCTTTTTTGCAATAATAGTCAACTTTAAAGCGCAAGCAGAAACTCAAGATATTTTTTTGCTGTCAAAGTCCATTTGTATGACCGAATATTGTAACAAAAGACAACTTTTCTGCATTATTACTTGGTGTTTATTAGATTTTCATTTCTCATACTCTACCCCACTAAACATGCCCTTAAGCATCTTTCGAAAGAGCTGAAGAGTTAGGTTACAGGTATAGTACGCACATGCTCTTTAATTGCGCAGCATCATGCAAGCTATGGCTTTTGATACAATCTGTTTGCTGAAAAGTTCCCTCACGATTTTGCAGTTTTGTGTTAAAAATCTTGCACTGCAGCCTTAAATTATATTTTCCATGATTAGTATTTTTAACACAGTTGTACAGGATGTTACAGAAAGAACTCCCCAACTTGTATATGAGATGACAGTGAAATACAAATATAGGTGGGACATTGGGCTGGAATTTCTTATATACTGCGTTTAAGAAATACTTCTAAGATCTGGCATCACAAAGGGTTTTTTTTTTTTAGTGTATCAAAGTGTTATTATTGGATAGAGGTTTCAGCCTATGTCAAGTGACCTAGTGGTCCCTGCTTGACTATCTCCGATTTGGAGGAAATTTAATAGAGATGTAAAAAATGCCTTTGAAACTAACCTATGCAAATTTCCAAATCCTGAGGATCCAAAATGACTGATCAGCTTTCTGTGACAAACTGACACGTTTAGGCTCAGATTGCATAAAATGTTATCACACTGGAAGCCTGAAATTTTGGGTGTTGAAATATGTTTGGCTGTTTTTACATTCAAGTATTTTTGCAAGTTTAAACTCATTAGATTTTGTGTAGCCCGCATGCAAACTTGTTAAAAAGCAGAGTGGGAAAAAATTTTCCTGAATTGTAGGTTGTCATAAAATCTGATCAAATTAATTCTAAAACTTGTAATTTGTGATTTGAAAATACTTGTTTTAATGGGTTATAGTTCCAGAGCATAAATATTTATTTTCTAAAAGATATATTATTATCCAAAGTGGCTATCAAAATCCTTTAAGTTAGACTGTTTTCAAAGCGCTGTAGAACTAATTTGTCACCTTGCATCTTCTTTTCATTAAGACCATTAGAAAGAACAAATCTTTTCCTACAAGATCAGTTTTTTTTTTTTTTTTTTTTGGATGATGTTTTTTCACATAAGGATTAAAAAATGAGCTTGAAATCCTGTATGTCGTAAGGAATTGTCATGTTTAAGCTAAGGTTGCTGAAAATTTTATCACATTGGAAGCCTGAAATTTTAAAGCTTGAAGTACTTTTGACTGCCAACCTGTTCTAGTATTTTCGAGTTCATGAACTTCTGTGTAGCATGGGTGCTAGGTCTCGACAAAACGCAGTGGACAAATTTTCGTCTGCCTTTCGTTGGTTAGAAAAAACAGATTTTCCCCCCAAAAAATTAGTTTTTTTTTTTCCGATAGTGTACTCTCAGATAGGCATGAAAAAAATGAGCTTGAAACATTATTTGTCGTTCAGGAGAAAATCTTGTTCTACAATTAATAACGAATAGTAATTGCCATGGAAACCAGTTTATAGTGATTTTTCAACTGTTGTTAGTCAGAAATAGTTTTTGTTTCCCTTTTAAAAAGTTTGTTTGCAAATAAAATATGACAGTAACAGAGAAAAATATCTTGCTCTGGAAACAGACTGATACATTAGACAGAACAAGATGTTTTTCTGCTTCTCTCATGTTTAATTTTCTAACTAGCTTTTTAAAAGAAGAATAAAAAGCTATTTGAAAAATAAGTCAAAATTACTATAAACCGGTTTCCATGGCAGTCACCATCATTGTAGAATGACTTTATCTTGTGAACAACAGGCAGTATTTCAAACTATTTTTTTTTATCCTTACTTCAAAGAACACCATCAAATTAAAAACCTTACTTTAAAAGAAAAAATCTGTTCTAACAGTACCAATGAAAAGAATATGCAAGGTGATTAACTTCAACTACGGTGGATTGAAAATAGGCTTTATCTTTTAATAGGCAATATCTTTTAGAAAATCTAGACTTAAGCTCTGCAACTGTGACCCATTTAAAAAATGAATATTAACGATAAAACTACAAAGTACAAGCTTTTGAATCGTTATCATTTAGAATTTTTGACATTCTACAATCCAGGAAAAAAAATTCTCCACTGCATTTTGTCAAGATTTAGTATGCATGCTACACAAAAGTTTATGAACTCAAACTCACAAAAATACTAGAATGTATCGACAACCATAAGTACTTTAAGCTTCTAAAATTTCAGGCTTCCAGTGTAATAAAATTTTCAGCAACCTTACCCAGGGGTCTGTTCCGGATTTTTCACAAGGTCCGTTTTTTGTGAAAAATCAAATAATTTTGTGAAAAATGAATTAATTTTGTAAAAAATCAAAAATTTCACAAAAAAAAGGAATTTTTTTGTTAAAACGAAATTTTAGAATTTAGAGATGGCACAAACTGCATCAATTAAACTAAAAGTTGAGTGTTTTCCTCTTCTATGACGAGAAAATCATTCTGGATTTTTTTCCTGATATTTGGCGGGGGGGGGGGGGGGGGCATCGCTCTTTCAAGTATCAATATTTATCTACCATTCTTCATTATGTTAAATTATGCTAGATATATTTCTGTACAGTATTTAAAATAATTGTAACAAAAATATAAATAAATAAAACAAAATTCAGAATAGGGTTCAGCATTCAACTTTTTGACCCAAGACACTTTTAAAAAGCACAGAATTTCGTTTAAAACTTATAAATTCCGTGATTTTAACAAAAATAAAAAGATATTTCAATTGTTTACTTCTTAACAAAGCGTAATAATCATCAAAAATTCGAAAAATCGGATTCCCATAGCGGATGCAAAGAGATCGCAATTCTCAAAGTGAAGGCATCAAAAGTATAAAAACGGCTTGTAAAAGAAATATTTTCGATAAAATTATTTTAAAATTGCATTTTAGAGTCCTATGATAACATATCATTAATATCTGTAAACACAGTTGCCCCCCCCCCCCCCAAAAAAAAAATAATAAAATAAAATAAACCATCTATTCAGCACTTTAATTTTTGACTCATAACAGAAAATGGAATTTTGCTTTAAAAACTTGAAATGAGAGTTCTAACAGAAATAAAGAGACTTTTCATTTATTTGAATCCTAATAAGCGAAGTTAGCTTGAAAAAAGAACAAAATATGATTCTCATATCGGATGTTAAAAGATTGCATTTTTCAAAATGTAGACATATAAAGAAAAAAAAACGGTAATTAAAAGAGTTTATTTAAAGTTAATCATCCTTATTAGCATCGAAAAATCAAAACCCATATGATTTTCGCAAATATTGACAAGCCGACAAAATGATGAGAATATTTTCTAATCAAGTCATTATAAATGTTCAACGCCAGACGCTAAGTGGTGATAGTTTTGAAGTTGGTAACCCTATCTGAAGCGATCATATTTTTTCCTCACCCTTACTATCCCTTTGCAGTTCTAAGTTCATTTCGCAGATATATATTATTATTGTTTATTAAATCATGAGCGGAGAAAAGTGCTTACCAATACCTTTTCAGAAAAGTTTACAACAACACCGCTGCTAATTAGCTGTGATAAAACAAACAACCATTGTATTTATTTGGCAATAGCAATTATTTATCGCTTGCAGGAGCATCGCAAGAGTGCCGATTTTTTCTTTCTTTCTTTTTTTTTTTTTCAAAATTAGCCGATTTTGTATAAGCTGATCCCTCTAATTTGACTTAAAAAAAGCTTCCAAAAATTATCGGTTTATACACAGAAATATGCGTTATTTTGCTTTCAGATTTGCTCTTTCAATAAACAATTTGTGACAGATCTGATCTTGTATATCTGAATTTTGTGAAGGGTCCGTTTTGTTTGATCGGGATTTTGTGAAAGGTCCGTTTTGTTTGATCGGGATTTTGTGAAAGGTCCGTTTTGGTTGATCGGATTTTTGTGAAGGGTCCGTTAACGGACCCAAATATCCTCTGGCCAGACCCCTGTTACCTTAAGCTTGGCAATTTATTACAACAGGCAGAATTTTGAGCTCATTTTTTTCATCCTTTTCTAAAAGAACACCATAGGAGAAAAAAACTTATTTTCATATGGAAAAATCTTTTGGTCTTAGAAAAAAAAAAGAAGCAAGGTGACAAACTTGAGCTACAGTGCTTTGAAAACAGGCTATTTTTCACTTGAACAATTTTGATAACCACTTTGACTATCTTGTGATAAATAAATATTTAAGCTCTGCAATTCTAACCCATTAAAAACAAGTATTTTGACAATAGAATCACAAAATATGAGTCTTAGAAATATTTTTGTTTAAATTTTATAACAACGTAAAATCCAACCTAAAATTTCCCTACTGAGCTTTTTCATAAGTTTGCATATGCGTAAGTCACAATAGCTAATGAGCTCCTTCACAGGCAAATGTACAAAGAGCCAAACGTACTTTAAACTCCCAAAATTTCAGGCTTTCAGTGGGATAAAATTTTCTACAACTTTAGCCTAAACATGACAATTTGTCACAAAAAACTCATCTGCCATTTTGAAGCCCTTTTTTGGAAAATCCTAAATCCTCAGGATTTGGATCTCGGAAGCTGAAAATTGGCATAAATTAGTTTCAAAGGCACCTCTACAATTCTATAAAATTTCATACAAATCGGAGATGGTTGAGTGGGCACGATTTGATAATTAGGTCCGTGAATGACTCAATAGTAACATGATGCAATCAAAGAATTGTCACTTGTTCAAAATCACTTGTCTGTTTGAACCAATGCAGATGCTTAACAAACATTGCAATGAGTGACTTGGAACTTTAACCTTTGGTTGCACCATGTTGCTGCTTGCTAAATCCCCTTGCGTGGATGAGACATTTTTATGCATGTACTTGCATTTAATTTTTGGAATTTCTAACTTACGCTTTGGAAATTCTGATGTAATCGAATATAAAAAATCATAATATGTAAACGTTCTGATAAATATTTCTGTACTTCAAAAATAATGATTTGTACACGTAACATCTTTACTAATAATAAAGCTCAAAGTCTCTTTGTCTGGATGTCTGTAGGATGTCTGGATCTCTGTGACGCGCATAGCGCCTAGACCATTCGGCCGATTTCCATAAAATTTGGCACAAAGTTAATTTGTAGCATGGGGGTGTGCATCTCGAAGCGATTTTTCAAAAATTCGATTTTGTTCTTTTTCTATTTCAATTTTAGGAAAATTTTCCAGAGCAAATTATCACAAGATGGACGAGTAAATTACGAAATTATCATGACATGGAATGGGAAAACGAATGAACATAGCCAATTGGCGAGAAATTCGTCATCCATTATTTGTAAATATGCAGGCGAACCGAAGGACCTTTTAATTTTCAACTACGGGCAAAGCCGTGCGGATACCACTAGTGTACAAATAAAGTACAAATATATGCATAAAATATCTCATCTGTGCAAATAAATGGATTGAGCATGCTCTGAAAGGTAGTCATTGTAAGGGGATCTAACCCCTATTCACTAAACACACTTTCATACAATATTTAAAAGACGTTTGTGACTGCAGTGCTATGTGATGCCCTGTCTTGGGACTATTTCTTAAAACCGGTGTACAAAAAATTCCTCACCTATCTATCCAATAACCACTGGAACCAAAGTTGACGAACTGGATTAGATGTCCTCGTAATGTCAAAGCGGATCAGCCAATGAAAAAGTAGTACCACCAAATCTTAAGATTATTGCCCCATTAAATGAGTATTAAGATCAAGATCACACAGCAGGGACTTCTTCAAATTCATTTGAGCTGTAAAGAAGTTTTAGACATGTCAGACGAAACATCAGCCAGAATTCATCGTAAATGAACCACAGCCTACACAACAAAAAAGAAATTAACTCCATATGTATGTTTTTGTTAATGTACATAATTACCCTAAACCAGGTTTTTAGATGAAACCAATTTTAAGTGAGTTTTAATGAAAAATATGAATCAAATAATATTGTAGCCTTTAAAGAAACTGGTAAAACATTAAAATTTTTCAATGATACTTTTTATTTTATACTAGAAACTGACAATATAAAAAAGTTATATAAAATACCTATTTTAAATGAAGACACAAGTAAAAATGTAATAATTAACAAATATTACATGTAAGAACAACTTTCTAAAATCTTTCAGGGATAAAAAAAAAAAGTTTATTTGTTACAAGGGCTAAAATTCTGTGAATGGGATAAAGGGACCCCCATCAAAATTTTTCAGATGACCTCCCTTAAAAATGTTTGGGTGGGAGAAAACCACTTACAAAAGTTTCAAAAATCTTTCGTGGAAACAAACAATTTAGATAAAGTTGTGAAAAAAGTACAACGCATCAAGCACAAACTTTTAAAATCCGGAGATAGAAAACTATGATAGTCTAACAGAACTTGTAGAAGTTTGAAAGTTTTTGATATGTTTAAGGAAATTCCTTTACGCATTAATTCTAAACATTTGCAATTCCAAATTTTAAATCACTAGACTTTTGTGTGAAAAACATAAATTGCTGCAAAGCCAAGAGGGTTTTTTAGGGGGGGGGGGTCTAGTCAACTTCATCAATCTTGGAAATTGAGCAGCCACTAATAAATTCAATATAAAATACTGAAGCACTTAGCTGTAAAAATAAGCTTGGTCTTGTATGAAGCATGAATAGAAACTATGATAACACACAATTTAAAGCAGTTACAAAATTTGAGGGATCATAAATATTTCTTAACTGAAATGCTCACCTTTGAATTGGCTGTTTATGTTGACAAACCAAAAATTGTCTAGTTCAAATTTGTGATAGAAATTTCAAAGTGTTTCAGTTACAGGGAACAATTTCCTCGAAGTATAATTATGGGGTTTTTTCCTTGCCTAGCTCCAGTTTCTGGAACCAATAAAATGATTCTTGTTGCTCCAAAGCATGTATATCAAACATTGCTAGCTTGTCAATGTAGATATTAATAAAAAATAAATACACACTGCTGCAACTAATGTAAATGATAAAAGGATGCTGCTAGATGATCAAGGACTGATTGCAGAGAGTCAGTATGCAAAGGAATTATATTTTGAAATGACCTTTCTTAATTCACTATCTCAAAATAGGGATAAATCACACACTTTTATTCAAGATAAATGAATTATTGTAGTCAAATACAGTAAACTCCCTATTATCCCCGGGTTTTTTCAAATTTTTTTTTAAACGGAGATGCCTTAAAACTTTTTTGTAAAAAATCAAGAGCCATAAAATGTTTTTTAACTTATAATTGTGTTTTTGTTATTATTTAGCTTTCACATATATTTTTTACTGTAAATACATTCAATGTTACACTTTTGGCTATAATTTAAATGTATGTGTGAGTGTTTTCCGTATTTTTTTAGCTATTATATGCATTAGTATTGTTTCCTATCTATTATTCTGATTATCGGCGGTTACCATGCCACCCTATTCGGCAGATAATCAGGAGTTTACTGTATTTGCATTTGATTGATGAAATTAAAATCATATGCCAATAACACAAACCATAACAAATACTTTCTTATGTAAAAATAGGAAGAATATACATCATTAAAAAGATTTTTGCACAGTACTGCAATTTTTTGGTAGAAAAATCATACTGGTGCACCTGTCACATAAAATATATGTAAACCTTTAAAAAATATATGCATAGTTCCTTTGCATTATTTAATTTTACTCACCAAATTCCTGCACTCAAGATTTTTTGACAATCCTCATCACCTACATAGAAATACTAAACAAATTTGCCGTATCTCTAAATGGCATAAGGAAAAACTATTCACAAAACATCCATCTTTATCAGTAAGTTGTAACAGCAAATAGTTTATCAAAATTATATCAATATTTATGTAAATTTACTTCAAAAGTATTAGTGGTCAACATTTTTCCTTTTAACTTTCTGTTATACTAAACTTTGACACATCATCATTCAGAAATGGTTTATATATTTGTGTAATGAGTCTTTTCTTACTATTATGAATTCAAAAAGTATAAAAATCAAAATAGGTTGTGATGTGATTCACCTGCTTGGTGATATCTTCTTCTGCTTAAAAAAATTATTCATTTTTAGTTTCTTCAGTTCTTCTTTCAATGACGCAATTTCTGATTGATATTTGGATATGTATGATTCATACATATTTACATCAAATGTCAAAGCCTGAAATAAAAAACAAAATCTGAAATGAAAAACAAATTTAGAAACTTTCAAACATTCAGTAACCTCTCGTCATATCGCACTTTTTGGGAGACATCATAAACGCAGGATAGTATCTCAAAAGGGGATATAACCAAGGTCATAAAAAAAATATTATTCAATTAATGTGCAAATTAATTTAATTTAATTTAACATGCATGTACTCCTACAGAAAGATTAGTTTGTTATCCTATTTGAATGATTTAGGGAATTGATCCCATGATATGTACCTGGGTTAATAGTCTGCTAACAACCCGTATGGCAAAAGCTTGCATGCTGGGCAGAACTATGATGGTGGGTAACTGCCATGGCTGCCCACAAGGGAGCGTTATCTCCCCTTTGCTTTGGTGCCTGGTGGTTGATGAACTTCTGGAAAAAATTCGTCGCAAAGGTCTGCACTGCATTGGCTATGCGGACGACATAACCCTTGTTATTAGGGGTAGGTTCCATGAAACTGTTACAAATCTCATTGGGTCTGCCCTTAAGGAAATTGAAAAGTGGTGTTTGGAGGCAGGTCTTACGGTCAATCCGAATAAGACTTGATTCCCTTCACTCGTAAACGTCTCAAAGACTTGAAGATAATTAAGTTCTTTGGTTCGCCTCTTGCCTACTCTAGTGAGGTCAAGTACCTGGGTGTGATCTTTGACAAAACTTTGACATGGAATTCTCACCTTAAGCAAATTACCGATAAGGCCAAGAGAATCTTTTGGTCTTGTAGACGAGCAATTGGTATTAATTGGGGCTTTTCTCCAAAAATCGCTCACTGGGTTTATACTAGAGTAATTGTACCTACGGTTACATATGGGGCAATTGCCTGGTGGGGTAAAACCTGTACCATTACGGCTGAGGGTTGCCTCGCCAAAGTACAAAGGATGGCTACTATTACTATCACTAGTGCCATGAGAACTACTCCTTCCCATAGCCTTGATCTACTTCTAGGCCTTCTTCCATTGCATAAGCAAGTGGAAATGGAGGCGATTCTGTGTGCATACCGCCTCAAGCTCATGGGTCTCTGGAAGTCCCCTCGTTACCTGTCTCTGTACGATAAACTGAGTGCAAAGACTAGTAAGCATCCTTACTTTATGATGCCTTCTGACTGGATGTTAAAACAATTCAGCTTTAATGCCAATTATAACATTGTGTTTCTGTCCAGAGAGCAATGGAAGGATATCATTGGCAATGCACACAAAATCTGGTTTACAGATGGTTCCAAGACTTCGTCTGGAACTGGTTCTGGTGCATATTGCAGCAGCAATAACACTAATCTGTGCTTCTCTTTAGGGAAGCTAGCTACTGTCTACCAGGCAGAAACTTTAGCCATATTAGCTTGTGTAAACAACTGCCTAGATCGAGGCCTAAGTGGGAAGGTTATCAGAATATTCTTTGATAGCCAAGCTGTGTTGAAAGCTCTCAATCGTAACTGTTTTACTACCAAAACAGTTTGGGAGTGCCATAATGCACTGGTAAGACTAGCTGGCAGTAATAGGGTCTCCCTTTACTGGGTTCCTGGTCACCGTGACATTTTAGGTAACGAATTGGCAGATCAGTTAGCTAAACAGGGCTCCAATGTACCGTTTATGGGACCCGAGCCTGTCCTCTGCCTGCCCTACAATGCAGTAAGGACTACTGCAAAGAACCTTCTTATGGATGAATCTTATGGCCTGTGGCTTCAGTCCGAATCTCAAAGACAGACCAAGACTCTGAACCAGCAGTCTCCCTGGCTCAGGTCCAAGAAACTGCTTAACTTGAGCAGGAATGAGATCAAGAAGTCTGTTGGGTTACTAACTGGACACTGCTTTCTTAATAGGCACCTTAATCTGATGGGTGTTATCGACAACCCTTCGTGTAGAGGATGTCATATGGCTGATGAAAGCTCAATTCATGTGCTATGTGAATGTGACTTCTACTCTGCACAAAGATTTGAGCACTTGGGATACCACTATGTAGATCCCTGGGAACTGCCTAGAATTTCGGTTAGGCAACTGCTGAGATTTATTTCTGTTACTGGGCTCCTTTAGTAGTCTTAGCGGGGATAGTACAATAGACCTTTGGTCTCGGTGCTCGCGCTGTTTTCAAGCGCCCCCCCCCCTTTTCACTTCATACTTCATTCATTTGAATGATTTTCTTTGTAAAAGAAAATTAGCTTGCCAATTGCTTTTTGAATGTAAAAAAAAAAAATACTAATAATAATTAAAATATTTCTACTGTTTTCTGGAGGAATACAACACAAAAGTTGCAAGTGAAACTGCCAAGAATTTAGATGTATGGAAAAATATCAGTTTTGTTCATTGGTTAAAAAAAGAAGAAAATACTTTTTCTGAGAAGCAAACATTTCTTTTTCTGTGGTTTCAAATGTAAACCAACATTTTTTTAATACAACTTTTGGGAAGACAAAGGGAAAGTGATGTAACTGCTATAGGAAGATAAAGCAAAGCGGAGAATACCTGCATTTTTTTTTTTTTTTTTTTTTTTGCATCTTTATCTTCTATTGTACTTAAACTTTGTTGTTCAAGCTTGCTTATTTAGTTTTTGCTGAAAATAAAATACAAAAAAAAATCTAATAACCAACGTTTCTCTATAGTTAGTATTAAATCCAAAATGCTCACTTTGGAGAAAAAGTTTTTTCTCTAAATTACTGTAAGAAAGCATTAAAAGTTTCTTTGCCCTCCCCCCTCCCTCCCTCCCTCTACAACCATGGCTGAAGGTCCCCCAATCCACAAAAGATAAACTTCATGATGGTCAAACGTAAGTGAATTACATGATGAGTTCCATGGAGCATTCCAATCAAAGTATGAAAATGAATGGTAAAACACCAGCAAGTTGCTCAAAATTTAAGAACTACATACCTTGATTTTATCGTCCTTTTCTCTTAATAACTCTTTCTGATTTATCTGCTGCATGCATTTGGTTTCAAAGTATTTATGACGAGATGTTATATTTTTTAGCTGATCAACGATTCTGGTCATGCTTGATAATTTCTCATCCTTTTTCTGGCCTTCAATAGCTTTTTTAAGAAGCTGTTTTTGAACTGCTTGGTAATTTTCTATCAATTTGTACTTTTCTGGATCTGTGCCCTATTCAAAAACAAAGTAATAAATTTTTAATAGCACAAAAAAATACAAAAGTTACCTTGAAGGTCCAAAATTGAAGAATTTTGACTTTCACTGATGATTTTTTGAAGAAATATTTGATTTTCACCGACATCTTTGCTATGTGAATGTTGATATTCACTTACTAATGTCAACATTTACCAGATTTTAGATTTTCACAGTAACATAATCAGATTTCCATTGTTCGAAAAATTTTCAATCATAAAAGTTAGTGAAAGTCGTTCATCCAATCATCAAAAATTCCGAAAACAGAACCTGAAAATTTTAATGCACCATAATGAAAGCAAATTCTTCAGCATTAAAGTTGAGTTTTATCCTGCATAAAAAATATCTAGTAAGAAATTTTGAAGATTTTTTTCAGGAAATATTTTTATGAGAATTTTTTTAGACGTCAGTTGCATGTGTTTTAAAACCACATTCAAAGTCTTTTTAGAGCCTTGAACATAGGTACATATATATATAAAGAAATTACGACATTATTTCAGCATCTAGAAACCAAGATGATTTTTAAGAAAAATGACAGTGATATACAACTTTCTCCTAATTGAACAGGATTCAGAAAAAGTTATTTGAGGAATAAAGTGAAAGTAGAAAAAATTTTCTAAAGTCAGGGTGAAATAAATAATGTTGGAGTTCTGAAATCTATCAAGTTTTTAAGTCTAAATGCCAGTAGTTGCTTATTATTATACAAATTTTGAACCTCTACATGTAAGTACATGTTTTAATTCAAATATATTTCTCAACATTGCTATTTCAAACATGTGTATTTTCTTATACTGTATAATTAACTGTATAATACAGCCTGACTCGATATAGCTATACCGTGAAGTCAAATAGGATAAAGGAGTTATATATTTGATAAACTATAACTGAAGTGAGTTAAAGCTTTTACACATGATTTTTAATAACACATTTTGAATTGCAACGAAATGTAGAGAAAAGGGAAATTAATTAAAATCAACTGAGTAGAGCCAACATAGTCTAAATTTGAAATCAAGAGGACTTATAAAATTTTGTCATAGATAAAAACCTGATTTTTGCAATTTGAGTTTTACTATTCTTTGAGAATTTGAAATGCTCCTGATTTAGACAGCATGCACTTATACATAATCTACCTTGGATACAGTTTAGCATACATATAAACTAATTCTAATAAGACATGGGACATTTCAACAGACAGCCAATAAGATTTCTTATAAAAAAGAAACAAAGAATGTTTTCATCTAACTCATTTTGATTTTGGCAGGGGTGCCCACAGGGGGTGATTATGGCGCAAGTTGCGCCATCAAAATTTTTGGGGGGGGGGATTTTTTTAAATTTATTTATTTAAATGTAGTTCTTGATTTATTTTTAATTTAGATTATTCATTTTATTTTATTCTGTTTATATTTCATTTCATTTATTTATTTAGTTTGTGTTTGGCGTAGCAGAGAACTTTTCTAATAAAATAATAATAATAATATAATAATTAAAAATTAATAAATAAACAAATAAAAAATATTTTTAAAAAAAGTAAATAAATAAAAAGAGAACTAAAAAACAAAATAAATAAATAAATAAATAAAATATTTAAAAAAAAAAGAAAATTAAATTAAAAAAAGAGAACTAAAAAGTATAAAAAAGGGAAAGAGTTGAGAAACATTTTGGGGGGGAATTGCACCATTGAACTTGGGGGGGGGGGGCACCCCTGGATTTTGGCATCAAATATTTAACTTATGACTGCATAAATGTGAAACCTCTTAAAACTGTACAGAATATATTTATGTGAAATACTTACTTTAAGCATCCTCCATCGATGAATATTCCTAGGTTGATGCATTGCTTCTTCTAAAGCAGAATTTTTAAATCTTTCCTTATGCAGTTCTTGTTTCGCATACGTAAAACTCTGTTTCAATTTTTCCAAATCATTCACTTTACAGATTAAGGCATTTTTTTCACTGGTCAGCCTCAGCATTTCCAGATGCAACACTTTTGTTCCATTTTCCAAAGTAGCGTATTGTTCTTTTTCATTCTTGAGCAGAACTTCAAATTGCCTTAATTTATCTTCTAGCTCCTTATTAGTCCGCTGCTGAAGCTGTAACTGTGATCTCAGCATCATCAAATCTTCATTCATCTAAAAGAATAAACAACTTTTTAAAACAAATGCATTGAAACTTGATGCTTCATTGATAAAAATCACAGCAAATTTGCAATATTTAAGCATCAAAACACTTTATACCTATACAGCATGCAAAAAAACAGAAGTTGCTGAACTCTGATTTTTCAATCAAATGCAAAACTGGAAATATAAAAAAAAATAAAAAACTTCAGAAACTTTGCTAGATGAAAATGAAAGCGATCTGTTAGCTTCATTCTAGTTTATTTGCATGATTTCCCAAACATAAATAAAATCAATGCAGGTTTTTTTTTTTTTTTTCAATGTTATGTTTATTGCCATCTGAGCAATATTTTTTATTGAAGTGGTCGAACACAAGAGTTATTGAAATTGGCGGTATACTTAGAAAGACTCAAAGAACCAGTATGTCCCCTGCTTGGTTTCTGAGTAAATCCTTATATATGCCTTTCTGGGTAAGTTCAAAAGCGACACAAAAATCTCCTCTAGTGATTAAATACAAATTAATCCATAATAATTTCTGTGATCGCTACACAATAAATTATAAGTTGTCAGTTTTTAAGTAAATTCTTAATAGATGTCTTCTTGGGTGAGTCTAGAAGCCACACGAAAATTTCTTTTAATAACTGAATACAAACTGAATCCATAATAATTTATGTGATTGCTACACAACAAATTGTAAATTATTATTTTCTCTTTCGAAGAGTGATGCCTACAGCCTGGTTGGTGAACATTCAGCAGTATTTTGCATTTAGAATTCTATTCGACTGCAAAAATAGGGGGAAAAAAGTGAAACTAGAGAGAACAGTATTTTTCATGCTACAGTAAGCAAATTTTTAAAAAATCTTTCTAGGTATAAGATTCAATGTTTACACTTCTACAAGACTAAAGACTAAATGATAAAGTAGGCACTCAAACATTGTCATTTTATGAAAAGTCAGAAAGTTTCATCATGTAAAATTAGTTATGTTTCAGTGTATTGAGCTACAAACTATGCGAGATGAACATACAAGCCCCTTCCGTGTTTCTCGTGTTAAAATGTTTAAGCCACACAAAGAGCAAAAACATCTATTAACTACAACACCAATGAATTATCATTTCATACCAATTGATAGCTGCAAAAAACAAGATTATACATAGCCAAATACAAAATAATTTGAAAAGCAAATACTAACATGGCAAACTTTTGCAGTCAAAGTTTCTATATCCTTTTCTTGTGCAGCAATCGACTGCAAGTAAAAATGAGCTTTCTGCTCCATGCAATGATTTTCACCTTTGAGTGAAGCATACTTCTGCCCTTCTTTGGTTAATTTTGTCAGCAATTTCTTCTGAGATAAATCTAAACTTTTCCACCTGTTCTTCCAATCATTTACTTCATCATTGCGTTGGTCTAATGATTCCTTTAATTCATCCACATAATTAGTTAATATATCACTCTTTTCTTTCAAGAGATCTTGATTTTCCTAAGAATAAAAAAACAACTACATAATTAGAGTTTTAGTTTTGTAATAGCTTTTGGTTATTTTACTTTCTATAATCAAGTACAAAGATTTGTGAAGAAACCATGGCTTTCAAACAAACTCAAAACCAGACTATAAAAGCCTACCTCATGGATAAGAGAGAAAATGTGAGCGATTGCTTGAAATATAACTGAAAACAAAATTTAAATAAATATGACTGAGAATTTCACTATTTTGCAGTCTTTGGCACTTTTCATTTTAAAAGAGTTTTCCTTTAAATTATCTACATTTAATTACACACTCTAGGGTTTCCTGTACCTACCAATATACATGATTTAACCAATTAGATGGGGCCCTGAAGACAGCTCTGTTTTTTGATCCAAACTAGAAAGCGAGCAATCCCTGATCCCGCACCCTCAGAGGCATTGATCTGAAATTGGAACTTGGAGAACTTTGTGACCATGACACATTTGAAGTGCCCCAGTCACTTTTAATGAACATAGAGGATCTTTGACCAGCTGTCATTGAATCCAGGACACCTCTGCCTACGTGTCTGATGCCTTATCGATCAGGCCGATGATTGATCACGGCGCTAAAGTATTTACATGAAAGCAAGGTTATTTATCTTTTTTTTTTGCAAGGCAAATCAGCACATAAATTCTTCATTATTTTTTGCACTTAAAAAAAATATTACACCTATATTTTAAAGTACATATTTATTTGATATGTTGATAACAGACAGCAGACCAAATTTTTTTAGCACATTGTCTGCTCCCTGCTGTTGTTACGTTAAGGGATTTTTTATTTCTGAAAAGCATACATATATTTCGCATAATTGGTATAAAAATCATGTGAAATCTTATTATTGGCACAGGTTAAAAATTTAACCTATTACAAAAAATACATATCACGAATACTAATATTTTTTCAACCGAACCAACAACATGATTCAGTTTTAATTACCCTTCATTAATGATAAATTTTAAGTATTTCAAATCATGAGTGTACTGATAGTTACCATTACTTACTTGGGATACCAAACTCAAGTACCACATGTCACTACCCTTTGGTTGGAGTAAATCTAATCTGGCAGCGTCAAAATGCTATGATTAAGATCTGTGTCGCCTTCACAATGCTGTCAGGTTAGGTTTGCCTCAACTATTGTAGAAGCAGAAACGTGTGGCTTTCATTTTAACCTGCACTTCTAAGGTGAAAGTCTAACTTAGCCAAGAACCAAATCAATAGACGGAATTACCATCTATCAATGTTTTCATATTTTTGATTTAGACCAGGAGCCGAATAACCTCTTATCCAGTGCCCCCAGAGGTACTAATTTGTTTTGGGAAATTAGAGGTCTTTGTGACCACAACAGACTCAACATGCATCAATGAGCATTAGTATGCATGGAGGTCTTTAACTGGCCAATGTCAAACCGAAAGCTATGAGTTTGGTGCCTATTGGGTTTGCAAATGAAGTTTTTAGGTTCTGGTTCTCAGAAGCCAATTTATCATTTAATCATGGCATAGTGCTCAAAAAATAATTGCTGCATGTATATTAAATTTTTATGCAATATGCATGTTATATACTTAATGTATAAGCAAGCAAATAAAACATATGAAGCAAACATTAAAAAATAAAAAAAAATGCATTGAAGAAGGCCCCCAAACTTGCAAATCTGCCACTGTGCCTCCTTATTTAGGATCAATGCAGGAAATAAAATTACAGACAACACATTTGCGACACTCACTTTTGCTTCTTTGTATTGCTGGCAATAAATTTTTCTGTCCAATATTGCAGCATCTGCTACATCCAATTGCTGTGAAAGTTTGTTATTTAAAACAGCAATCTTTATTTTCATATCTTTTTCTTGGTCTTCATATTTACAAATATCATCATTCATTTTCTCAATCTGTTACAAAATAAAATTAAATCACTTATGTTTTTTACACTTAAAACTAAATAGTACATTCAAAAGCTTAAAAATATTAGTAAAATATTTGGAGAGAAATTTAGATGCAAACACAACATTTAAATTCTGTATTATATTTATAGGGTCTAAAACATTTTATCAACAGTATTTTCATAAACTAACCAAAGCAGTCTGTACTCAAAAGTTTTCCAAAGAATAATTTCTTTTGAATTTGTAGAATCCCCCCCCCCCCCACAAACACACATTTTTAAGAAATAATTTTTTAATGCTGTTTACTCCCCCCCCCCCCTTCATTCCTTTTATAGATTCATGATTTTTTTTTTTTTTTGAAATTTAACACAGAACTAGTCACCTGCATATCATTTATTGCCACCTCTTTCAGTTTTATAGCATTGAGCTATATATATATATGTATGTATACATTGCCATATTAAGGCATGGGCACATGGGACACGGGCCCAGGGCACCAACTTTTAGAGGACACTAAATCTAGCTAATGTTTTGAAAGTTTAGAGTAATTTCACATTGCACTATAGTAAGATATAAATACTAAATCTTAAAAAAAAAAAGTTCTTAAAATTTTTAAACTGCCAAATCTCTAAGTCACTCTGCTATATTTACTTAAAACTACATACTGTTACAAAAAAAAAATGAAAGTTAGATAACAGATTTTTTTTTTTATGCTGTCATCTTGAGGTAATATACAAGTGTGTAAAACTATTTTATTACTTTCACTCTATAGTGTAATCTAGGGGGGGGGGTGCAAAAATAAAGTTAGTTCCAAGTGTTCTCAAAAGTCATAGTCAGGTCTTGTGTTTATACTATAAGCAGGTATGGATTTGTTGTAATACCATTTTCCCCATTAATTTCATCAGGTCCGGATCTATAAATTTTGAATCCTCCTGCAACAAAATCTGTAGGGCCCCTTCATAGAGGCCAGCAGTGTATATTTGCAACGTTAATAACTTAGTGCTAGTTTTTTTTCCCTTTTTCCCCAATTTCTTGGGCCATTGGGCCCTTTAAGGACATATGCCCGCTGCACTGCGGATACGCAGATCTGGGCCTGTATTTCATGCTACTTAAAAGAACCGAGTTTTCCGATTCCTTTTTCTAAATCTGAACATCAAATTAACGCAATTTTTGTCATTGCAAGCAAGTGCCTAGTTAAACTGAGTGTAAATGCACCCCTGCATGTCTAATGTATAACTTTATATTCTACATAAAGTATTTCAGATACACAAATAAATTTAGTATCAAATATTACCTTCTTGGTTAAGTCTCCTATGTCCTTAAGCAACTGAGATTTCATCGACTCCAAGACACTAATAACTTTATTCTGCTTTTCAACTTGCATCTGTAAATTTTTCACTTCTTTGTGTAGAGTCACTCTCTCATTTTCATTGATTTTGAACTCATTTTTATACTTCTCAGTTAACTCTTCCATCTTCATAACATTCTGTTGAAAACAAAACAATTTGCATAACCTGTTTTTATCAAGCCATTAAGTTGTAAATTGTGTGTCTATTGTGGAACACAATTTGAGTTCCTAAAAAGTTCATTTTTGTCTAAGGATCACATATTAGGATCACAATATAGTTATAAAAGTACTTGATTTGTTTAAAAAAAACATGTAATAAAATATGTACAGCTGGAAAAAAGTTTTAAAAGTATTAAAGAGAAAAAAAACTATTCAGAAAGATATTTACAATCAAGTTAAACTCAAAGGGCATATTCCCTTCCTTCGCAAGAAAAGAATACGCACCGGAACAACAACTATGACAACACAGGAACAAGTAGTCACTCAAGATAGCCTATAATAGTCTTTAACATCCTAATATAATTTTGCCCCCGCACATATAAGCCCCACTAGCCACCTCTGGGAGGAACAAAATGGAAAGGAGAGAGGGATTCTTTATCAAAGGAAGGGAAAATGATTGATACAAGAGATTGATTGACTCACCAATGAAAATAAACAAAATTGCACAAAATAAAAATTTGGCGGTTGACCACCATTGTTCTAATGAATCTATGTCATAACTTATTCATTTCTGAGGGTCATTCCACGGTATTCGGCTGTGCAGATTTAGTATCAGTCATGGGATATTTAACAGCCAAATATTGTGGAATGACCCTGATATAGTTGAACTTTCTCGTTCAATAATATACAAATAATTGCACACACACAAATGTCACATTACTTCGCAAAATTTTTGATGCCAAGTAACTTAAATTTTAAAACCATTCATTTTCTTAAATCACCTAAGCAAAACATTATTTCAGTTCACAACCACAAAATGGAATAAAGTTCAATCATACTTTAGCCAATAGCTCTTTTTCTCGCACTAAGTTGGAAACTTCTGATTGATGAAGAGACTGTTCTTTTCTTAATTTCAATATCTCTACAAATATATCATAAAGAAATAAAAAGTTCAATTTTATGAATTTTTTTGATATAGTCAACATAGAAAACAAGATTGTGAGCTTACAGCATAATAATAATAATAATAATAATTAAAAAAAAAATAGTGAAGTTTGAAAGAATGCTTTTAAATATAGTGATGGTATAAACATTTATTTAAGAAATTATAACTTAGTTTGACCTACACATAAACAATGCCTTAAATTTTCATACTATCACATTAAATAATTTGAAATTTTTATCAGTAAAATAACAGTAACAGTAAAATGAAACTTAAGGCATAATTCCAAACACTTTCATATCACAAGCACAGACTCATTGGACTAAATGGCAAGAGTTACTCAAAACATGTTTTGTAGGGTTTTTTTTTTTTTTTTTTGCAAACTGTTCGCTCATTACTAAATCCTGCAGCGGTATTTAGTTTAGGTTTTTTTATTATAAGAATCGTATCAGTTTTGGTAGTACAAAAGTCAGAATTAGTTGCATCAAACTATTAATAAGAAACTGAATACAAAGAGCAAAGTAGCCATGCAATGCATATCATAAGTCAACTTTCTACGTAGTCTTTCCTTCATTTTAATTTATACTCTAGAATAAATATAACTTCATCAAAAACATTAATAATAATAATGAAGTTTAAGTTTTCATTACAATTATTCATGTTTTTCTTTCAATTTTATTTTCTGCCTAAACATTTTGTTTGTGGTTATGCTAAACAGATACTTTGCTTAGATTTCATGACAGCAATTTGGGTAGTGTAGTATTTGGGAAAAAATGCTAGGAGAAATTCATCTCTTTCTATTGGGTGAGACATGGAAAACAAATTTTTGTTGGATTAAAAAGAGGTCAGTTTACAGTATTTAGCCAGCTTTTACTTAAAAAGCAAACTTTTTTTTTTAAACGAAGTAGTGGTTGAAAACCGATGTACATTAAATTTGCACTATTTTTAATATAAGGAACCGAATATTTTGGAGAATGGCGTACATAAAGAAGTCACCAAAATAATGGTTTTTTGTAACCCAATACAATTTTAAGCAAAACGTGATTGTAAATGAAAATGGATCTGAATACCTATTAGTTTTCTGATGTGGGTCATTTATATCCCAGTGTTGGATCTAGGGGGAAGCAAGACAGAGCACTTGCTCCGGCTAATAACTTTTTGGGGAGGCAAATTCACCTTAGTTATGCTTTTTTTTTATGTTGTATGCAGCAGCATCTCCTAATTTCTATAGCAACAGTTGCCTCAGCAGTAAAACTACTTAAAGATTTAAGAAGCTAAATCGCCTTATTATTAACATAAATGCAGAAATTTGTAAGATGAAAATAGATAATATAGATCTCAAACTATTTATTGTTTCAAAAGTTACATTAAGATGCACTTAAGGCTTTACTGAAAATAATGTTTTCTAGTGAAAAATCAAGTAAAAAACTACAATTGTTCTCAATGCATAAGAAAATAGTTCTTACCGTGTTTCCTTTTTTAAGCTGAGTGCAAATGAAGTGCTTAGTATACTATAGAAAAAAATAATAAAGTGCAACAAAGTGAGGGACGTAAAATAACAAAATATATACATCTTATTTCAGCAAACAAAAAGTGAAGCAAAAGCATACATTATTAAAATTATAGAGTGAATATTAAGCTAAAACATGAGTGTAGTGAAAACCATTGTTTAAATAGACACCAAGAACAGAAATGCCCACTGGGGGGGGGGGGGTGATGGGAGAGACTGTGCCATTGAAATTTTTTAGGGGGTAGGTTTTAAGGGTTTCTAATCTCATTTTGAAGGGGGACTGTTGTTTGGGAGTAGTACTTTGTAGAATTTCAGCGGGTGCCTGATTGCCCTATTGAGGACGGGGGGCACTCCTGCCCATAATATGAAAAAAGCAACTAGTTCTCACTTGAAAATGTTACCAGAAAAATATTTTAAAACTTATAGCTGGACAGGATAAGACTGCATGAAGAACATACCAATCAAGCGGCAATTTTAAAATTTAAATTTCCTATATGAAGAACAATTTTACAATTGCAATTTAACTGACAAGCAGATACTTTAAAATCTGAAAGTTGGTTTAATGGGAAGGGTTAATAATGAGGACAAATTTCATAATTAACAAATGCGCATACTGATTTGTATTGGAAATGCATACCTTGATTATGTTCTTCAAGCCAGTCTACAGTAAGTACAATATTTAATTAAGGTACATTATTAGCTCTTTTATTTTGCATCACAGCTGAGCCATTATGTACACATTCCAAAACTGACATGTAGCAATGTTTCGCCGTATGTTAGAGTCAAGCATCAGTCTCCTCATACAGGAACACATTAGTATAAATCTAGTGATAACTGATGACTTCTGGTATGGACATGTCTATAAAATGGTTTATAACTTTTGTGAATTACAAATTGTGAGACAGTTTGGGATTCTATTTCCCTCACATTGAGCTCTGTTTTCATCATTACAGCCAGAAACAGATTTCTTGCGATGCTGCTTCCAAGCATGGCACACAAAGCTAACTGTTCCTAATTCTTTCTTTCTACCATTTCAGAAACTTTTGCCTCCCATCGCTTTTTAGACAGTTAAGGTATTTAATGATTTAATTTTACACAAAATTTAACAAATATAAATACCACAGCATTTATTAATATTTTTAAATAGGAGTGAAATGCTTTATGTCTAATTATACTTCAAATGAGGCAGTGAGAAGCAAAGGTTTCAAGTTTTGGGAAAAACACGTTTAAAGTTCTGGTCCTAGGTAGACTTTGAAAAGTATTTCTATATCAAGCTGTATGGGGGGGGGGGGACTAATACTATATAAGGACATTAATACTATCTCTTGCCCTAAAAGAAAGTAGAGGTTCATCTACCATTTGTACTGGTTATCTCCAAATTATTAATTTTGGCACTTACATACTTTATTTCTTACAGCCTCAAATGTGCTTTTTAAAAACCTATGTTAGCATAAAATTAGAAAGAAGTATAAGTATACAGATCAAAATTTTGGAAGAGAAATATATTTTAACACAAACTGTTACCAAATTCCACTACTTAACTGTATATTAAGGTGATCATAAAGTAAGAATACTATGCTAAAAAAATTTGCAATTTTTAATCATACAATCAAATCAGTGTAATCAATTTTTGTTATTTTTATCTTCAATGCAAAATCTCTAAAACTGCCACAATTATCATCTGTGTTTTCCTTAAAATGAAATCTTATAAAAGATTTTTTTTTAAGCAAAATGTTTTAAAACAATGAATTTAAACATAATTAAATTTTATACTCCAATGGTTTGACAAAAATCATTTCAAAAAAATTAACTTATACAATCTATCGACTTACCTTTCTCTAATTTAGATGACTGAGCTTTTAGAGAATTACACTTTAAATCCAAAGCTTGTCTCTGATTCTCAACAAAGAGTAGCTTCTGCAAGGATGCTTCTTTTTCATTTATGATATTCACTAACTTTCCATTTAGAGTTCTCATGTCTTCATCTTTTTTCTGAAACAGACAAGGTGTTTTAGAAGATGACAATAAAAATCTTGATCAAAAGTTTTAATTGCTTGCATATTAAGGGAGGTAAATTTAGTCCAGTTCTTTCAAAAATAGCTCATGTGGAAACTTAATTCGCGAGGACGCGCAAGGGGGTGTTTGACACCCCACAGAACTTTATTATTCAAACTTTTTAAGTTCCCTTATTTGAAAATGGATCAAACTCTGTGTAGCTGGGTTGAAGGTCACTTGCTAATGGGTGGTATGTTTACTGTTTGCATCCTACAGCGGTTTCTGGAATTCCTTATATGGGGTGTAAAACACCCCTTGCGCATCCTTGTGATTCTCTGATTTTCGTCAAAAATGTCATGCTACATGACGTATGATGAGGACATGGCCCTAAAATAGTCAAAAATCTGTACCTGAAATGTTTCCTAAATGAGTAATGAAAGTTTGGGAAACTTTTAAATCATGATTGATGGAAATTTTAGTCTTACTTTCTTTAGCTTATCAATAATTTTACATTTTAATGAAAGCTTTAAGCTGCTTTTGTTGTCCACTTTTGGAATCAGTACAAAAAGCAAGTCTATACTGAAAATTTTCTAAAGAGTGTTTTTCAAGTTTTGGAATGTATTTTTATAATTGATGGTGCAGAAGGCAAATTTTGGACAGTAATAGTTTCATTGAGAAACCGAAAAAATATTAGTACACAGACTTTGGGTTCATGGTTGACTGGATAGTATGTCCGTGCCAAGAAATAAGAATTTCTGTCAAAAGCAAATACACAATATTAGGAATAAGAATTAAATTATTTTCTCAGTTACTTATATTTCATACTTTAAATTTTGCGTACTTATTTTATGTGCAAATATTAAATATTCAAGTACAAAAAATGCTTATTATATCACTTTTTTCAATAAAATACACCTGTTATCATTAAAATACTGCACACCACTACAAAAACAGATTGGGATGTTAAAAAATACTTTCAACATTTCTGTAAAAATTTTAGTGTAAGTTTTCCAATAAAAATAGTTTACTAAATGGGAAAAACAAATATTTAATTTGATGAATGGATTTTTAAGTCTGAAACATTTACATTTAAAAAATGCATATTTAAAAAAAAAAAAAACTGATATGTCCAAGGTGACAGACTTTTAGTACTAATCCATAATGCAACTGATCCAAACAAAGTTCATAGCACTGACTTTGTGATTAGCATCATTGTCAAATAAATTTCTAATGACAAACGACGATTGCATGCCAAAAAGCAGGAATCAGGCTCCCAAACTAGTCATGTGACAGGGGTGGAAAATCTTTGTCTCAAGCTTTTCCCATTGCGATATTGTAATTGCTCCCTCCATTGCGTACATCCACTCTTAGTTGCAACCCAGTACAGTTTACAACTCTTTTAGAAACCTATTCGCTTATTAATTACTCTAATAAAATAGCAAAGTTTGTGATATACCCCTTAGGACCTAATTTGAGTCTGAAACTCTCAATTCATCTAAATTCTGTCCTGGCAATAAACTCCAAGCCTATATATTCTTACTATTAAGACATAGTGTTAGAAAATATCTTCAAAGATAAATAATGGACAGAACTTCAAGGCCAGAAGTTTGAGTGAGAGATAAAATCTCAATGAATAACATGAAAAAGTGCATTTGGATGAATTTTAAATACACAATAACAAAGTGAGATTGAGATTTAAGTGATACATTTAAAAAGTGATTTCAGATTTTCTCCAAATTTATGCCTTTGGCATTTCTAGTTTTGGTTACTTTCAGAAGAACCTTTATTTCTCAGGTGAAGGTATAGAGAATCCTGGGATCCAATTTTTCAAAATGCAGCCTAAATTTCATTACTTCCACAAGAGTCAAAGATCCAAAATAATGCCTAACGCGTTAATGGTAAAGCTAAGAAAAATTTGTATCATATCTACTTGGCTAAGAACAGTGTACTTCTGAACCAGTTTTAATTTACTGATTTCTTCCCAGAAATTAAATACCACAAAAAATGTCTATGTTCTACATGTGCACTCGAATCTGTACAAGAACGGAGAATCCAGTAACTATGAGCTGATTTGTAATCAATTCAATCAGCTAAGCTCACATGCTGCAAATTATTGCGTAGTTTGGAGTCACCATGTTAAAAATCATAAATTACACGCAATTTTTTATGAAAAATTGTGTTAAAATTGAAAAGCTTTAACAAAAAAGAAATGTTCATGCATTCAATGTGTGCAACCAATATAAAATTTTCCATGACATTTGTACTTAATAAAAGTACAAGAGTTATTTTTTCTAAAGCATTGTTGTTTTATTTTTAATGAATGAGACACAACAGGTTCTTACTTTGAGTAATAAATCCAGTTTTTCTTTTTCAGCATTCAATGCGGTGTAGTTTTTAAGATGTTGCCTAAAATACCCCTGAGTGCTGTCATGTGATTCTTGCAGAGCTCTAATTTTTGTTTGGTGTGTTGATATTTTCAGCTAAATAAAAAAACAAATAACTACATCAATACCATACGCTAAAAGTTGATTTAAAAAAATCGTAACATCGAAATTACATTGAATCATCCATCAAGAACATTCAATTAACACACAGCAGAAAAATAATGTAATCACACATTATCACATGTCTTTTAGTTTAATTTAATTTGAAATTATTAAGCAAGTTAAAACTTCAACAAGACAAAATCTTGCTTATAAAAATTTGTGCTTTTATACACCAAATGATAAAAACGTATGCATGAACTGCACTTGCCTGCATAATTAATATTGTGTATTATCATAGAAATATGTTTGAACTTCATCACTAACAGAGCATAGTGCTTGCCACATTAATGATTAAAACGGAAATGTACTTACATTTTAACAAAAGCAAATTTTGGAAAGGAAGAGGAGGGGGCATAAGTCCCTCCCAAAATGATCAAATTAATTTAGCTATTCCATTAAAAAGTTTTATGCACTTTTCTCCAACATAAATTAAAATTTTTAAACTATAATTTTAAAAAAATACACAAAGAATATTTGAATAAAAGCACTTAACAAATGTTTGTTGTAAAAACAATATTGGAACTGGTGTCAGTGCAAAAGAATACATTTGACTCCCTTAACTCACAGGTCTAGAGTTGAAGGATATGCATAATATTGTGGTTCTTCCATTAATTCTTCTTTGATAGAAGAAGTAATTAACAATGTAAAAAAATGATTTTTTAACAAGATACCTAGATGAGTCATTTCAATCAAAAGGAGCTAATTGTGAAACTATGGATATCTCTTTCAGCTTCTAAGAAAGGAAAAATTTAAAAAAAAAAACATATAGTACTTTCTCAGCAAAACTATATTATCAATGGAAATATCCATGCATAAAAAGATAAAATTGATTCATTAAAACTCAATGGAAGTTATAGGTTTGTTTAATAACTTAGTCCTGGTGTTACAACACACTATAACAATTTCTAATTAACACTGGGTGTTAATATAGCACTTTTGGGTGAAATTATACGGAATGTAATATTTAATTGGCTTAAAAAGTTGAAAAATATATTTTATGTTTAAAATCGAAGTAACTTACAACATAATATTTCTATACTTTAAAAAAAGCGAGAGTGTTTCAAAAAATAAAGGTACAATGGCTCGCATTCCTTTAAAAAAATTTTATTTATAAAATGTCAGTTACTTCTTATTAACTGGATTATTTATTATTTTTTGACATAAATACCCCATTATCCAAACATTTGCTAAGTCAGGGTACGATCTTTTGTACTCCACAGTCATTGAAGTTTGCCGGCTGTGTTTGGAACCACATTTCAACTTTATCTTTAATCTCATCATCGTCATGAAATGATTTTCCACCAAGATGTAACTTCGGGTAAAGGAATTCGCTGTGTTCAAAGTCCGAGCATCAAAGATCACAGACAGCGGACCTGTTCTTTGTTCGTCATGAATTCGTCGTTCGTCATTCGTCCTACCTTCAGAGAAATGGCGACACCATTTTGTGACATTTTGTCAATTCATAACGTCCCAATAAACAGAAACAATTTCTTTGAGCATAACTGCTGGTTGATGACCTTTTGCATGAAGAAAACGTATGACGGAGCGCACTTCGCATCTGGCGGAATTCTGAATCGGCGCAGTCGTTTTAAACATGACCTACTCCAACCAGAATCAACATTGCAATGCCGAACGACCACGAGGAGAAAGCTAAAGGTTCAAGGTTAACACCTGTGTTACCAACTTGCTCGCCAAAACTTTTCCTCTGGCGTACGGTGTATCTTTACTTTTCGAAATGCCCTCGTATATTAATTGGCTTTAATAGATCCTAAAAAACATTTTTAAAGAACCTCATGAGAGCTTTATTATGAAAAATTGGATAGGGTCAGGATTTGCTCTCTGGTGCCCCACCAAAAACTATTTCTTTATCACCCGAGAATTCTGTTGTCATTGAATTCAAGTGATATAATAGATATGTCAGAACTGAAAATTTAATTCGTTAAAACAGATATTTTGGTGTAATGGTATTAGTTGTAACAAGATTTCACTTAATTTGCAAAAAAGAAAAAAACAGATTAAAAACACAAAATATAACGCCTAATAAGATTTTATAACATATTCATTGAGATTGAAAGCATTTTATATTTCTGTTAGAGAGTGATAAAGGGCACTATGTGCTTTTATTTTCGAATCAAGATTTAAGTTTAATCTCGTTCAATTGTTTATACTCTATTTAGAGACATTAGAAGTAAGATTTTGACACACAAATTTTCATTTTATAAGCCTTTGAATAACAATCCAGTAATACAAATCATCACAAAAGAAAAACCTTAAACTCATCCCCTACATAATTTTGTTTTTGTGACTAAGTGCCCTTTGTCACCCAGGTACAAATTTAAATATTCTACTAAATATAAAAGATAGGAAGATCTTAGAACTTTTTTACTCACAATTGAATACATTAAATTTTCCTTACTTTATAAGAATCTATTTCTGTTTCCATTTCTTCCATTTTTTTCTTCAGAATGTACATATTTTCTTCCAATTCTTTTATCACATCATCTTTTTCTTTTAAGTCCTTGGCAAAATAAAGTCTGTTTTTTACAGTTTTTTTGTTTTTCCCAAGCTCTTCCTTCAGTCTCTCATTTAAAATTTCAAAATTTTCTTCAAGCTAAAATCATCAAAAACATTTACTTAAACAACAAAAATGACAAATAAAAATTAGTACATCATAAAATGTCTTTCTTACAGAAAATTTGCTAAGATCACCAATGATCACTGTTTGGCATGATGATTAAATTGGAAAAGTTTCATGTTTTTGCATAAAACATATATGCATTCTTAAATATTCAGACATTGAAAGCAGTAAACTTATTATGGTAAACTGACTAAAAAGGATTCAAATATTTGAACCATGAGAAAAAGAGTGCAAAAAATCTACAGTATATATATTTGCTTTGGCCATCATCAGTTTTGGAAGCAACCTTGGACATTTATCTCCAACTCCCGTCCCTCCACATTAATTTTTGACAAATTCATCCCTTATTAAATCAATATTTATTAAATCCTATCAGCTATTTCTTCCAATTCCACCATTAATTTTCTTAGACCTTAAAACTTGAATTTAAAAAAATGAAAATATTGGATGGATGAGCAGTTTCTTAAGAACAACTGCTTACAAAATATCATATATAAATGAGAATGATAAGTAAAGCATTTTGGTATTAAATTTTATCTTAAGCAATGAGATAAGTACACCAAAAAAATAATTTTTACTAATAATAAAACTGAAAGTCTGGATCTCTGTCTGTCAGAATGTCTGGATCTCTGTGACGCGCATAGTGCCTAGACCGTTCAGCCGATTTTCATGAAATTTGGCACAAAGTTAGTTTGTAGTATGGGGGTGTGCACCTCAAAGGGATTTATCGAAAATTCGATTTTGCTCTTTTTCTATTCCAATTTTAAGAACATTTTCGAGAGCAGAATTATCATAAGATGGACGAGTAAATTACCAAGTTATCATGACATGGAACCGTAACATGGGCAGGCCAATTGGCAATAAATTCACCATACATTATTTGTAAATGTGCAGGCAAACCAAAAGACCTTTTAATGTTCTACTACGGGCAAAGCCGTGCGGGTACCACTACTAATAAATATGATATACACACAGATTTTTTTTATTTAGTATAAGCAATTGATTGCAATAAATTTGAGTAGGAAAATAATAAAATATTCAAATATACTAAGTGTGTAGTAACTTTGCAGTTATAATTAGCCTTCAATCGTTTGTTCTTGTATGAGACTAGTTTTGTGATGATAGGAAAAGAGAGAATCTCTAAATTTATTAGTATGTAACAGTTTACAAAAAAAAAAAAAAATTGAATATGTTAATTATCCACTGCAGTTAATATAGTCACTTGAGACATGAACTTGAAAAAATCCTCTGTTATTGTAAGCTCAGTGAGAGAGAAAAGTGTTGTCGGCATGGAGTTGAACTACAATCCCAGCTCTATTGTGGTGGAAACCCTACATAACTATGTGCTTAGGACACTTCCCGCTTTCAATGTTTCTCCACCTCCCCAAAAGAAATGAGCTCTCTCAAAGTCTTACTTAAAGTTACTAGAACCAAACTATACATACATTTCCAATGCAAAAGAAATTTAGAAAATAAAAATAAAATCTGAAATCATTTTTATGGAGGTATGTGTTTAAATATGTTTAACCTGTATCAAACTTCTATCATCTTTGTAGTTAAACCATAGACAAAAGTCATTGAGCAATGGTAGTGTCGAACCTCACTGACATTTTTAATCATGATGCACATCAAAGCCATTTTATTCACCAACCAGAGATGAATTCTTCCACATCATTACTACAAAAAATTACTTTTTTTATTTCCCCATCAATATATTTAAAACATTCACAAGAACGAATTCCCTTTACGACAGCCAAAGAACTTGCAAAACTTAGGAATATAGGACTTGCTCTTCATTAGACAAAAGATTTCGACTTGATTTCACCATCAAAGACAATCAAAAGCCATAAACAATGCTCTGCACATAATGATGGTACATAAACACAAAGAGTAGGTGGTTATTTTAAAGGGTTTTTTTTTTTTTCACTAGCAATCACTGTATCTCATGTTTTTGGAGATAAGACAATTAAAAAAAAGTACTTTGTAAGTCCTTTGTGAATGAAATTGTTTCATATGTACAATAGAGACTTGCCTAATGCATTTGTCATTTATTCTAAACAAAAAAGCTTCAACTTTTTTCAGGGAAAATATGAAATAGTGACTTATCAAAAGCATGCATTGTAGTGTAAAATTACAAAAAATATAATAAATAATCATAACAGAGAACAAATAATGTATATATTTTTAATTATTTTTCAATAGAAGAGCAATTTAAAAGCTTGCAACAAAATGAAATTTAACGAAGAACAATGAAACTTTCAACCTGAACAACTAAACTTTATTAACAATTAAACCACTTTTATACTAGAATGAAGCAAGTATTGAAAAATACAAAAAAAAAAAAAAAAGATATTGTAAAGCATGCAAGTTATTAACTAAGTAAATTTACTTTCACAAGTTAAATTTCCTCACCAGAGAAATCAAGGATTTAAAACAATTTTTGGAAACTAAAATATAAGAACAAGATTTTCAAAAATTTACCTTTTGCATTGCCTTTAATGTTTCTAGTAACTTCAGTTTAATTTCTTCTTCACTTGCTTCTTTTAATGCTAATTCTTTTTCTAGCTGTTTTATTCTAGAATTCAAAAGGCTTTTCTCTCTTTCTGCTTCTATTTCGAATGCCCTTTCTCTATTGAATAAATTTTAAACCAATCAGAAAAAAATACCAATAAAATAAAATTTTAACAAAAAAAGCACAAAAAAATAGGGGTGGGGATAGAAGTATAAGTTTTAACTAATACAGGTTTGATGAAAGAACAAGAGAAAAATCAGGAAATTACAACTTTTTTTTTCTTCCTGTTTTCTGATTATCATACATCTCTAATGCTCTTTATAATTTTAAACAGAATAATATAATGTTTTTTCAAAATTGTTTGAAGTCCTCATATCATATATGAGGCAGCAAGGAGCAAAGGGATGTAAGTGGAAAAATTAAAAATTTGGAGATAACCAGTACACATGGTAGGGGAAACTCTCCTCTGCCTCGGGGCAAGAGATGGTACTAGTAGAACTGGTATGTGCTGTTGTACAGCATGATTTAGAAAAAAATTTCAATGAAAGCCTACCTAGGATATTATTTTTAAATGCGTTTTACTCAAAACTTGAGAATGTTCACTTACCTCCCTTTGCTTCTCACTGCCTCATATGATATATCTTTCACAAGTCCCTCAAGTAATTGTAAAATGCATGATATTTTGAAATGCAGGCGACGGGGACAAGGGCGCCCATATGCAAAGTTGTAAGGGGGGCTCAGATATTTTCCCCATGGGTTAAGAGTGTATTTTCTAAATGGAAACAGATTTCAGGACAGATTAAAGTCATTAAATAACTTATTCATTAATAGCTGGAGAATAAATATTTTCACATTTTTGCAAAGAAAAAGTAGCAAAAGCAAGGAAGTTCAAACTTCAAAGGGTGAACTTGAGCTTCCCCTTTACCCTTCCTATATGGGTGCCTTTGGACGGGGATTTTGTCTTTGGCACAATGTACAAAATTTTATCTCCTGATTCAAAAGAAAGGAAAGGGTCTAATTCAAAAACATTGAAATTTTCGGTCCACATACTCCATTGAGCTTACTACTGTCAGATTTTAAAAGATTTAACCTTCTTCCTAGCAATCACTGTATTTCGCATTTTTAGAAAAATTATACAAAATCTATTTTAATGAAATTGCTTAATATACAAACACAAAACTTGATTAGTTTGAATTTGTGAATGTAATGCCCGAAAGGCATGTCCTTGTTCAGCAGGAGTAAAAACGGTAATAAATCGAAAGCAATGTTGTAAGACAAAGCTAATAATGATATTTTTAAAATTTTTGACAGTATTTAATGCTCATATAAATAATAGCCGATGATTGAGTAATCCGTGTGCTTCGAGAATGAAACTCGCGCCACGGCATGATAATTTATAATATGTTTTTGTAATGTTTAACATGCAGGGAAAGGCTTTATTGTGACAAGGCTAAACTTGATCTGGCAACTTAACAGTTTTACTGGTAAGTTGATTGAATGAGTTTTTTGGCACAAGAGCCTTAGTAGGCTATACTGCCGTGTGCAGGTAAACGGCAGTATCTACAAAAATGTGTTTTTGAGATATTTGAAGAAACGCGTTTTTGATTTCCCACAAATATCAATAAAATATTGAAATTTGATTTTAGGCTATTCTATATGTTTATATCGATGTATTTTTTGGGCAGTTTGTTTCATTTTGATTTTGAAATCAAAATTTTAATTAAAGCAGATACTGCCGTTTACCTGCTCTTCGCAGTAGTAATTTTCATGCACTTTTACTGGCAATCAGCAGTAACTGCACAATGTACTATTGAATGACCAATAATTACAAATTCAACATAATACGGAGTAGATATGTCATTACGAAGTATATTTATTGCAATGTGAATAATATATTTTATTTTAAAAAATAAATAATACCGTGTATACACTTGATATAAATTTAATATAAATAAATGAAATGTCATTCAAAAATAAAATAAAAATTTATATTTTACACAAATGCTTTTATGCCAATATAAAAATAAATTAATAAATATACATGTATATTTATATATTTATATATAAATATACATATGTTGGTTATAAATTTATTATTAAAGAGGACATAATTTAAATATGGCATCGACCTACATCCACTTAATATAAATTTAATCCAAAACACATTTACGTACCTCCTCAGATACTAGATATACTTGCTGATTTAAACAGTCCTTGCTACAACGAACTCATTTTTGTGCTTTACCTTTTTAAAAACACTAAATATAAAAAAAAAACTTCAGTAGATTTTTTTTTTTTTTTTTTTGCGCATCTACTAAATCTTCTGTCATGCTTCTTCTTAATTGGAATTCCTCAAAATCACGGACGAAGGGGGGGGGGGGGGGGGGTGCAGACACAGAAGTTTTCAGATGAAAATTAATTTTTAGGAAATCAAATTCCTTGGCTGATGACAGTCAATTTGTTGTTGTTGGAGGAAGCCACAACATGTTCAGAATCGTGAAAATCAAATACATTTACTCAAAATTCAAATACTGACAATGAATAGTCGACAAGGCATATGTTTTGATTGCTTAAACTGCATTGTTGAAAACTCTTTATTGTTCCTACGTTGTCACTTGGCAACTGGAAGTTTCTGTAGGCATTTTTAAAACCACGACAAATCGCTTAATGTTCCACACTTTGCAATAAAGCAATAAATATCCATGAATATTTAGATGAAAGAAATGCTTCGTGTGTTAACAATGGCTCTCATCGAACTACTAAAAGTGCAGCAGCTTAGTATATATAAAAAATTGTGAAAAATATCGTCTGCGACAAAACAAAACAAATGGAACAGAATCGTTCTGTTGCTACACGTTTAATTATCGTCTGCCAAGCATTACTTGTGTTTACTCGTATGTTATCTTCTTTAAGTGTACATTAGCAAAAAATAATTTTGTTTTATTGTTTCTAGAACACGGATATGAAGAATCAAAGATTTCAAACAAAAAGTTTTCTTCGACTTTATTTGAAATAAAGTATGATTATTTTCCCCAAGTATCTCCCCCTTTTAAAAGTATCTCTTACGCTCAAGGACGAGAGACGGTAATTCCCAAATTTTGCCGAAAGATAAAATACGACCTGGCACGCATACCTACAACTAATAAAAAGCGACTAGGAATCATTTTTAAAAATGCAATATTTTCTCTAAATTTGCCAAATTAAGGAAATTTTTGAGAGGTCACACAATGACCTCCCATCGGGGCGTTACTGCTTGCGCTTAGTTGAGCTAAAAAGAAATCGCGAAAACCGTTTATGCGTCTTTGTTCAAGTTTTGGCGGCGATTCATTTATGTTCCATTCTCCGGACTCTTTATGGCCTGGTATAGATCAGTAAGTACATACTACTGATTACCTGTATAATGTAACGATAATATCAGTTACTACTAATAACCACTGATAAAAAAATGCTTTTATTTAGCGCTATTCAAATAAACATGTTTGCACCATAAAACTGAAGAAACGTAGATTTTAAAAATTCCAAAAAAAAAAAAGAAAATGGAAAAAATTGCAGTTGATTCCATTTACCCTCCCACGGCAGAACGATCATGGACAAAAAATTTCATGAAAATCAACAAATTTGCAGTTACTGCCATTTGCCTGCCCACGGGAAAAGAAAGAAGAAAGTTTTCGTTCTTCCGTGGGCAGGTAAAGAGCAGTAAGTACATACTGCCGACTTCCCGCAAAATGTTGCTAAAAAAGCAGTTACTGCTAATTACCACTGATAAAAAAATGCTTTTTTTTCTGCGACAGCCAAATAAAAATGTTTGTACTATAAAACTATAGTAATAAAGATTTCAAAAATGCAAAAAAATGAAAATCGAAAAATCTGCAGTTACCGCCGTTTACCTGCACACGGCAGTATACTGCACTTTACTGGTAAGACTGTGTCATTTCAGGAGAATGAAGAAACGAAAAAATGGTCAACAATGATCGCTACCTACTGGAGTTTAGGGTTAATCCACTGGAGTTAGGGTTACAATTTCAACTATCAAAATATCACCAAACAGGCAATGTCTTCGTTTAAATGCAGAAGCAGTTTTCACCGTCATACCTTGATGGGTGACTTTCTAGTCACTGATTAATTACTAAACACAGTCATTGGAAGCTTTTGAAGTTTTTTTTTTCTCTAAACAGAGAACTACATAGCAATATTTTGCTTCTTTATTGTTTACTACACTTTTTCTGAACAGCAATCTATAAACCAAAGCCGAAACATTATACAAGGTCAGCAACTAAAAATTTCAAGTACACTTTTGTAAAATAATTAGCAACGTCTTTGAAAATCAAAAAAAAAATAAAATGAGTCAACTTGAAAAAAAAAATTAAGCTAACTGCAATCTGTGTTTATTTCAATGAAAAAAACAAAACTTCATTTATTGTAAAAACATTAATTGCAGATAAATAAGAAGGAAAAATGTGTAAACAAATAATTTTTAAAGAAATTAATAATAGTTAAATTCATTTGAAAATATACATTGCATAATTATGTTGGCTTAAAAATGCAATCAAGTTTAACTTTGAGTCTGAAAGAAAAATACTGATAATGAAAAATGTGACTGAAATTCTAAATAGAAATAACCTTTGCTACATTTCAATAGTGCCTAAAAAATCCATAAAGGTACTATTTTAGAGAACATGCAATTTATAAATATGAATTAAACAGTAGAAAAATTCTTATAAATAAGAAATATTTTGTAGCATAAAAATAATGAAAATTGAATACAGTAAAATACCAACTTTTCTGGCACCAGCTCATCTTTTTCTTTTTCCAAATAATACAACTTTGCCTCAAGATCTTTTATTTCTTTTCTGAATACAATTTCTTTTTCTTCATAATCTTCGATACATCTACAGCTCTTAAACAAGTCCTGAAATAATAGCAATACATGAATAAATTGCCCAGAACTACTATTACTACAAAGAAGCAGACTAACTCTATCAAATACAATTTACTATAGAAACTTCATGTTTTGAATAGAAATAAAATACAGTACCCCCTTGTTATATCGCTCTGGTTGGGAGACAATAAAAAAAGCGTGCTATATTCAAAAGCACCATATAACCAAGATCATTAAAAACAGAGATTCCTTTAACCTTCAAGTAACTGATATGTGCATCTAAAATTAATCTAGCCTATTCCTATATTAAGCTGAATTTCTGAGCAAAAGTAGTAAAAGATAGTTGTCTTACCAAATACCTAGAAAGCAAAATAAAAATATCTTTTTTTTTTTTTTTGAGCAATTACGATTGCTTATTGCTTTCATTTGACTGTTTTTGATGTCCTATCATTTTATTTTCCCACCGCCACCCTTCGCACCATCACCGTGGAACGGCTGGCTCCACACGAAAGCCGTCTCCAGTTTGCATCCATGTCCTACACACACGCGCATACATACACAACTACACACACGCGCGCGCACATACACAAACACATACACACATACACCTACACACACAAACACATACACACACAAACACACAACTACCCACACATTCATACCTGCACACAGACACAAACACATATGCCTACAGACACATACTCATACCCCCCCCACACACACATACACATATCCCCCCACACACACATTCATACACAAAACTACCCACACACTTATGCCAGCACACAGACAAACACACATACACATAACCCGTACACACAAACACCCCCCCCCACACACACAAACACACATGCCTACATACACACACTCGTGATTGCGAAAAACATAATTTGAATTCAAGATGTCAAAATTCAAATTTTTTTTTTTTTTCTGGTGAAATAAGAATTCAAATTAATATTTCTTAAAATGTAGCAAGCTCAAAATGGAATGCGCTCTTGTTTCATTATTGGCTGAAAAGAAAAGAAACAAATATTCCGAGGAAATACAATGATTTTACAACTTAAGTAAGAGACTTTAAGCTAAGTTTTATTTTATTTATTTTTTCGGGAGACAGACGAAAAGTGCTATATATCCAAATGTGCAATATAACAAGGTGGGATATAGCAAGGGGTTACTGTATAAGTAAAAAATCGAGTAAAGAGTAACGGTGTAGTGTGTAGAATAGGAGTACATTGGGGGATGGCGACTTGTTTACTTTTTACCACGGCAAAAACAATAATTTTGCTCATGTTGCCGCCATGCTTGCTCCACATGTTTTAATTTTACATGTAACTTTTGGTGTTGTTTAATGGATTAATATACATATTTAGTTAATTGTTTAACATTTTAATGCTGCTAAATATAATTTTTTTGGATTATTTATGTCATAATGTCACTTTAAATGATGTGTCTCGTTTGATTTATCTGGTTGATTAAATGATATTTAACAACACATAAAAATCATAAAACTATGAAATTGAAAGGAAAATAAATTAAAAATACAGCATTTAAGTAGTCAGGTGAAAAGCAGTCAATAATTTAGTTAATTTTTGCATTTAAAAGATTCATGAATGTATACACATAGAAAAAGTGCTTTAATAATACATGCTGATTGAGAAGAAATAGTGGGTGTGAACCTTCCTTTGAGAACTCTTTCTTATTTTACTCTTTTCTGTCTGATTTCTTTCTCCAAATTTGAGTATACTTGTATGTGTATTTTGTTGTTTTTTTAAAGGGATAATGTATCATTCAAGTTCAGAAATTTAGCTATTTCAACTAGGCACATTGTATAAGATGAACATGAACATTAATTGAACATTTAATAATCTTTAGCAATGAAAATCAAAATATATGGAATGAAAATATAAAATATAATAATCTTTGACAATGAAAACATATATTTAAAAATGCTTTCTCAAGAAACAGCAAACATTGAAGAAGATCCAGACCTGTCTTAAATCTTCAAGAGCTTTCTCAGAATTCTGCTTTTTCAATTCAGCTTCCACGACGTTCTTCTGACAAACATAAATTTCAGCAGACATTTCTTTAAAACGATTGATAAACTGCTGCTGCAACATTTCTGACTCTTTCAAAACAGCCATTACTTCCGAAAATTGGCTTTCATAATTCTCAATAACCTTGTTTTTCAAAAGCTCATTCGTAACCTAAATTTAAAAAATGATCTTTAGTAACTCACCAATTGAAAAACATATTATGACACAAACTTTAAAAAGCAGAAAGAAATAATGCTAACTGACAAATAAAATCTAAAACTTCAATGTATAATGTTCTATGGGTAACACGAATAATAGTGCTGCTTACTGATAAATGGCAGGAAGTTTGGCAAGACCTTATTTGGGGTATGATGTTCAGTTTTGGTCTCCTTAGCTTAAAGGTATTTATTTATTTAAAAGGGTTCAAAGAAAGGATAAGCAGGGCTCAATCGAGCCAAAGTGATGCCCAAGTCCTGGTGAAATTTGTTGTCCTACAATCGATAAAATTCCCACACTTACAAAGTAGTAATTTCTAAAAAAAGGGATAAAATTTACCGTTTTTTGGTACCCTTATAATTGAGGCGCCCAGGTCCAAGGACCTACTGTGTGTCAATCAGGCCCTGGCAAAACCAGTTTGAAGCTTTTCAAATCAAAAGCTATTCTTGAAATCAGGAAAAATTACTAGTTCAATAGGGTTGTAGACCAAGATAATATAAACAAACAACATTTTCAGAAAATTTTGATATTTTTCTAAACAAATTTTTTTAATATTACTTTTTTTTTTCTTTGACGAGCAACAAATGTTGATCTTGAATTTTGAGGTACCTCAATTAATAATATTATAAAGCAATAAATATAATTGAAAAAAACATTCTGGTTGTATAGTAGTGCTCGACTAATTTTCAACTTTACATTTTTTCTGTTGATCTCGATCTAACACTCAGTAGTAACATGTTTTTTGGCAGTAATTTTTTAAGCACTCATTTGAGTTCACAGACATATTAATTTTTTTCTAGGTCAGGTTGTAGGCACCTGAAATAATTTACCAGAAGCAGCTGTTACATGCAATGGGGTGAATTGCTTTAAGAGGGCTCTTGATGTTCATTGGCACTGTATGCACTGTGCTATACAAGTTGGGGAGCTTAATCTACAGTGATAATTTCACATGAGTCGGTGCAGGGCTGTATAACGAGAAAATAATTTTTGGGAGGGTTTTAAAACTTTCATGCGGAGCTTTGCGCTATTTGTGCTAATGGTCAAGTCGTCGGGTTATTTATTATGAAAGCATTTTATGTAGTTAATATACATATGAAAGACATTTCAATTTTGAACAATATTTTTTGGAAATTTTTAAACATAAACTAACATTAAAATGTCCAACCAAACTTTTAAGGGGAAGGGGGTTGAACCCTAAGTTCCCCTACTTGTATATGGCCCTGCATGGGTGCATCTAGCTGGAAGAAAAAGAGGGTGGGTGCACCCCACTCCTCCAAAAGATATACAGTAAAATCCCTCTAATGCGGATACTAACGGGACAAATTTTTTTGTCCGCAATAGAGAGGTGTCCCCAGGACAGGGGTTTAATAATGTTATTTGCATTGGAGCTGGGGAAATTAAAAATTGTTCGCATAAGAGGGGTGTCCGCCTTTGAGGGGTGTCCGTTAGGAGAGGTTTTACTGTATATACTCAACACATTTCGTAGGGAAAAACAAAAAAACACTAATTAGTATACACAAATGCATATTTACATAGTTTCAAAAATCTGGGAAGAGGCAATTAACTGAATGCTCAAATGCCTGCCCCCTTCCATTTTGAGCTGGTCCCTATAACCAATGAGTGCAAAGCCATCATTTCATTGCCATTTTTTATGGGATTTTATTAAAGATTCATAATATACATTGTGACTTTGCAGTATCTCCATTGGAGGAAAAAGGAGACTTACTTTATGTTTGAATAGAGCAACCAAATTTAACAGGTTGGTTGATCACATGACAGCTAATGACATCAGCTGTTACTTACCAGTTGCACTACTAGCCAATACTCTAGAGACACTTTTGGTTAAACCGCAGTTACTTGAGCAGAGGAATAATGCGCAGGTGAAAAATAATTTATTTTAATTGCTCAAAAATGTCACATGTTTCTAACAACCAGTTTAAATTGCTGTCAACCGGTGAAGCTATTAGAACAACTTCAGCAACAAGTTAACCAGTAGCTGTATTAGAACGCTCCTGCTTAGTCACTGGTTGACTGTGGTTGATTGGTTGCTCTATGTGAACACAAAACTTGTTAATCTGCCTCATTTTATGTTCATTAAACTAATAGTGAACAGAAGGAGAAGATTTTGCATAACAGACATTCAAAAGCTTAAATTATATTTTTACATGAAAGAGTTCCATTGAATGCATTATATATAAATATTTACACACCACTTGAAAAGATGCAGAAACAGTTCGCAATCTTTCCAACATGGCAGCCATGTTCTAATGGAAGTACAGCTCTGAAAGATGAAAAAATAAGAACCAAGTAAAGTACACTGTTAGTAGTTATTCATAAGCTAACTAATAACAAAGTTATTTATTTTAAAATCATCACAAAAAAAAAATCGTAAATGTTAAACAGATTTTCAGTACTTTTAACACTATTAAAAGTAACGATAGTAAAGGCAACAGGCACGGGTATCCCTTAATGCTAGCAGTGTTCAAAACAGGTATGGAAGTACTCTACGGCAATGGTTAATTTAATTTAGAAGAAAATTATTGCTTTTATTGGAGCATTTTGGAGAAACAATAAAACAATCAGTTTTAATGGTCAAAGTATTAAAAGTCTACTTTTTTCACTTGCACGTATGGAAACACTATTTGGCATGTTTTGTTGGTTTGTGAGAAAAATCTTCTTTCAAGATTCAAAAATATAACTTAAGATAAAAGGTGTCCTTTTCATCGAAACAATGTTCTTGTAAAATGCGTTTGAGCAAAATTCCAGTTCTCCCTGTTTATTTCTGTGAGGAGATTCCTCCCATACTTCTGTTGACATTTGTATGGGATAAGGGATTACTCTCGTACCTCTATAGACGTTCTAAAAATTATGCTAGTAATTCGACAAAAAATAAAGCTTTGGGATTTATTAATAGATACATTTTGAACAATTTCAAGCAAGTTATTCTTCCAGTACACTGATGTTTGGTAGTACTTCATTTGGGATCTGCTGTTCATGCTCAGGTTATGTCTTCTTATCTAAAGGAAGATATTTACAGGCAGTGGCGGATCCAGCCGATTGTTTTGGGAGGGGCCATCCGAAATTTTTGAACAAACTCCGAAATCCCCAGAAATTTTATTAAAATGAAGTTTTAAAAACTTAATTTTCGGGGTATCGGGACATTAGGTGAGGGGGTGGATTTCGGAATCTCCCTTGAAAATGTTTCAAAATTTAAATTACCGTGTAATTTTTGAAAATTAGGAAACTAAAAACGCATTTTGTCTATTTTTGATGATGTACCGAGAAAGGTCGGCTTTTAGGTGCTGGCTCCAAAATATTTTTTGAAAATAAAGCTGAGAAACCAAAATACTCTGTCATTATACATCGAGAAGTTAGAAGAGGAGGGATGCTCTTCTAGCTCTTCAGCTATCCATCATAAAAATGCACCTTTAGGTAATGTTTGCTTACATTTCAGGAAGAGTGAAGGTGCTTAGAATCCTTCATTTCTGGAAATATTTTGCATTTGAGGCTCTAAAAATTCCATTTTAAACTATTTTTATACATATTTTAGAAAGAGATGGAAAATTCGTGAGCTCCTCCAAAAACCTTCTTTTAAAGCTATTATCACGATATAAACTAGGGAGGGAAAGGGTCCTATCAAAGATCGTTTGTAATTGAACTCCCAAAAAATTTCATTTAAGTTGCTTTTAAGCAAGTTAACTGATAAGGGCTGGATAAGCTAGTTTCCGTTGACATTTTTGCCAAATACTTAAAATGCAATTTTTTTACTACATATCAAGGCATTTGTGAAAGGGTATGGGAAAAGGGGTTCTTCTCCTAGTTTCGAAATTAAAGCCATAAAAACGAAAATTTAGGCTCTCTTTGGTCTTGTAAACAATAGGTATACTCTGAGAACCGCAGCATTTAGAGATCGTCCAAGTGTCTGTAGTTGGAATCAAGAAATAATGTAAAAGATGGAGAAAAATTTTGGAAATAAGTTTTGTTTTGAGGGTAGGGACATAATTTATCTCCCAATTAAGGCCTATGCTTCTTTTTCAGTATAACACATGTGTTAAATTTTGTTATCTTCTCATAATATTTTTTTTTCTCTTTTTTAAAAAAAATTCCTACAATCACAAGGCTTTGGGAGGGGCCATGGCCCCCATGGCCGCCCTCTAGATCCGCCCCTGTTTACAGGACAGAGTTCTAAGAAGTCCAAATAAGTAGTAAGTGGACATTCAGATATACATCCAGTTAACTCCTGCACAGCATTATCAATCTATAGTCTGATATTTAGAATTTGGCAATACTGAATCTAGAGGGGGGGAACAAGTACCTTTAAAAAAGGGGAAGGATACTGACTAACATTTCATGGGAGAGGGCATGCTGAAGAATGACCTTCCTCCCCACTTTGAACAAACCTATAGTTATATGGCATAAAAAATTTCTGAAACTGCTTGGGTGTCAATAAAAGGCACTGAATCGGCCAGGAATAAGGCACTAACTAATAGGGCATAAACTTGCTAATTAATTTCATAAGCTATGAAAAGAAGAAGCATTTCAAATATTTACTTTTAAAAATAGTTAATGGATTGAAAAGATTACTGAAAATTGTTTACATCTTTACTAATAATAAAGCGGAAAGTCTCTCTGCCTGGATCGCTGTGACGTGCATAGTGCCTAGACCGTTCGGACAATTTTCATGAAATTTTGCACAACATTAGTTTGTAACATGAAAATGTGCACCTCGAAGCAATTTTTTTGAAAATTTGATTTTGTAGTTTTTTTATTCCAATTTTAAGAACATTTTACCCAACAAATTATCATAATGTGGACGAGTAAATTAGCAAATTACCATAACGTGGAATTGTAACATGGGAAAGCAAATTGGCGAGAAATTCACCATCTATTATTTGTGAATATACAGGCGAATCAAATAACTTTTTAATTTTCTATTATGGGCAAAGCCGTGCATATACCACTAGTTTTTTTTTATAAAGCGTTTGAACACAATGTGGACAGATAAACATCAATGATGGTTTAGAGAGGGGGGTCATAATTCCCATGAATCTCTTCCTGCAACCGCCCATCTTTGCCTCGGTCAGTCACTTCTGGGAAGGGGCAAATTCATCCTATTTCTGTGCTTTTTCATTGAAACACAACGTAAAAATTTAAATGAAGCTAGGTAAGGGTTATAGTTTCAAGTGTTATCCCTGGCTTAAAAAAAATCGAAGATAAGATACTTGAATTAGTATAAAAATATGATAAAAACATAAAATGCTTGCAAAGATTTTTTTGAAATGACATGCACAGGACAGAGTAGTCTCTTACATGGACTTGACAAATGGAGTTAACTTTATAACATCACAGGGTTCACTGTAGCCATCATACAGATCTACGTTCAGTCAACCTACTTGTCAGTCAAATTCAACTAATATTTTAGCAAATTAATTATGTAGTAAAGTATGTTTGTTTTTAAATACTGTTTAAGGCTTTCACGGCCGGCGTCAATATGAGGAGATAACATTTCCAGGCTTATTGGTCGTGGTCTAATTGGAGTAGAAATTCCAGACATTTCGGCTTGCTTTGCTGCAGCCATCATCAGTGGTTTGAGTTTGGTGTGACATCAGTCTCACCATGGAAATGTTATCTCCTCATTTATGTTTGTTTTTATTGATAATGAAATTCAAATAAGGGAAAAAAGGGCAGGGCCCGATCAAGCCAAACTGGTGCCCCCAGGTCCTGAGTAGAATTTGGTGCCCCTCCCCCATGAGAAAATCCGCACAATTTTAAAGTCAATGCAGGGCCGGATTAAGCCAGCGCGGGGCCCGTAGCAAATGTTTCCAAGAGACCCTCGTTTTCGAATGATATAGTAAACAATATAGCACTTCTTCATGGAGACGGGAGGTGTACTTATAACATGCATGAATACATAAATGTAGATATAGTTTTAGGGCGTTACGATGGTTATGATCCCCTCCTATTGCCCCTCGTCTTCCCGTTACTACATGTTTTTAACTTTCAATTCCAAAAACGCAATTTGTGGACGATATAAAGGAAGGGGCGTCCGGGGGTTTACCCCCGGAAAATTTCCGACATTTCAATTCTAAAAACTCAATTCTAACGACCCCCTGATCATATCAGGAAGAAAAGATTTGGATGTTATTATTTGGAGAAACTGTAGTCAAAGAACGCGATTGCATCCTATCTTAGGTAAGATCAAAGGAAAAAATTTGGGTTCACAGCGACTCTTCAGGCAGTTTTTTTAAATTGAAGTCTTAAATAAAACTTCAGATTATCCTTAATGATGTTGTAGAGAGAGGAAAGAGTGGTGTTCAAGGAGGCCCCATTGGAAAATTTTTGAATTTATTATCTGTTACTAATCTAAAAAAACAATTTTAAGCAAAAAATATTGAAATTATATACTCTGAAATGGTGTTTTTTTACGTTCTTTGGTGATTTTGGGGTGGATTTTGTGAAAGCCATCCCCTAGAAATTTCTCGAAAGTGAAGTTGTGAAAACGTGATAGATAGGCCATCGCGGGTTACGTTTCGGTATGGGGATGGGGTTCAGGCACTCTCCGAGGCAACCCGGAAAATTTTCGAAGTCTTAAAAGTACATTTTAGACTATTGTTAACAATGTTAGAGGGGAAGAGGTATACTTCCATTGAAATTTTTCGAAATTATAGTCCAAAATACGCATTTGTAGGCCACTTTATTAGAAGACGTTATAGGACGGGATCATGCTCGAGATTGCACCCATGGAAATTTTTCGAAACTGAAGTTCCAGAAAGCAGTTTTAGCGGGTTTTCGATTATGTTAAACAATTTTCTTCCTGAATATTTCTGAATTTCAAGTTTGAATAAAAAACGTTTTCGGCTACCTTTAGTGATGCAAAAGAAAGGGGTTAGGTTCGGGGCATGGGTGGCAGCTTTTTAGTTCCCTCCCACTGGGAGGAAAAAATTAAGAACGATATTTATAGTGTTTCTTCTACACCTAATTATTTTAGTTTATCAAAAAATAATATTCTCTTAACAATCATTTATTTCGCTCAGCATAAGTGTGAAGTCTCAGAATCTTTTTCTTTTCTTCTATCATGATCTCTTAATTTTGCTCATTGTTGTTTACAGTGTCGGATCTACGGGTTGTGTTACGGGTGGAAAATTTTGAGGGTGATAAATTGACATAAAGTTAAGTAACCAAAAAGAGTTTAGGATGACTAATAATTACATTTTCAGGGCTCCAATTTCGAAAGCTTTAAGAAGAAAGCACTTTTTAAACAATTTCTGGATGGTAACCCTTTTCCCTCTCTTGTCTAACATCACCAAAGAGAGCCTTAAAATGTGGTTTTAGGATTTATGCTTTAAGAATTTCTTCATCCTCCTTCTCCTGCTATCAACAAAAATTGCTTAAATTTGAGTTTTTAAAGCCTAAATTCCGAAAAATTCTGGAGAAAGCCCGTAAATTTTTTAAAATTTCAAAAAAAAAAAAAAAAATCGAAAGGAGAATACCCACCTACTTCCCTAGGTTCTCAACATTCGGGAGAAAAGGCTCCAAAGCATCACTCTTTACTTAAAGTTAGAACTAAAGATAGCCTGCGTCTTGAATATTTCAGTTTCTAACATTTTGCGATGCAAACCCGTATCTCCCTCCCCTCCCCCCCCCCCCCCGATAACGTCTCCAGTGATAATCTAAAACTACGGTTTGAAACTTGAAGTCAGAATTGTTTCTGAGGGAGTTCAGACCGTCATACCTTTCTCCAATCTTCCCACATTGCTTGAAATTTTGTTTTCAGCTATACCATGGGTCGATTCCTCAAACCCTTTCTTCCCAAAGATAGCCTGACATTGACTTCTGTTTTGAGCACAATTTCAGGAAAGAACCCTTTCCCCTTTCCTCTATTGCTATGAAACAACCAAAACTTTTTTTTAAGGCTTGAATAGCTGAAAGTTTCAGGACCCTAACTCCCTTAAATTTCCTAAGATACCTTAAAATTGACTTCATTTTGAAAAAAAAAAAAAAAAATCCAGAGAAAACCCAATTCTCCGTTCTCCAAACTTTGTCTAAAATTGTAATTTTTAGGTCAGTTTTGAAACTTTTCTGACCCAACGGAGTTTTTCTCCTTCCACTAAGAAAGATTAAAACTAAGAAAGACTAAAATTGCGTTTTTAAGACATCAATTGGGAGAAATTTCTAGAAAGCAATCTATCGAAAAAATAAGATTTTTAATTTACCTGAGCATTTAGAAAAGCTAAATATAAAAAAAAATTAAAAAAATAATTTGAATTCTGAAATTTTGAATTCAAATTATGTTTTTCGCAATCACAAGTTGCGACAAGACCCTACCCATTGGTTACTACCCTACTCACTTGTTTCTAGTCACGGCTCCTGTCCCTCCAAGTCTACCTCTCCTCTTGAACGGAGACGTGTGTATTAGTTGTGTATGTGTAGGATTTTATGTGTGCGTAGACCTGTGTGTATGCACGTTGGCGTGTGTGTATGTGTGTAAAGGCACTGTGTGTATGTGTGTGAGTGCGTGGTGTATGAGCGTGCATGTGTGTAGGATGCCACCGACTAGGAGCAACTACCAGGGGACGGAGTCGCACCTGCAGGTGACGATGGATGCTGAAAAGGGCACGGACACCAAAGACGGTCAAATGAGAACAATTAGCAATCGTGATTGCTCAAATAAAAAGAGAATGGTAGAGAGAAATTTAAACGGATTAAAGTACGGAAAGTAGTTTCTTTTCTGGATTTTTTTGTCATGGCGCGGGGCCCCCAGCAGCGCGGGGCCCGTAGCATTTGCTACTTCTGCTCTATTGCTAATCCGGCCCTGAGTCAATGTTTCATACTAGAAACTACATTTTAAAGGAACATTACTACATTTAAAAAAGGAAACCTGGGATTTGAATACTAAACACTTGATAGTCACCAAACTAATCACAGTTAAAAATGCCTCTTAAGGCGAAAAAGAGTTAAAAAAACAATTTAAAACTGCAAAAAAAAAAAGAAAAAAAATCTTACTAAAATTCTGACAGCAAGCTTTAAAAAGGCTTCTTTCTGGCTTTAACAGAGGCAAATGTGTCAATCAAATAATCGAAATCTATGTTTGATGTCACAGAATTTTCAATGGTCAATAAGGAAAACACCTGTAACTTATCCTGAGAAATGCAGCTTCTCAAATGATTTTTGATTCTTTTCAAAATTGAAAAGGAACGTTCACTGGAACAGCTGCTGATAGGCAAAGTAAGAAGAAACTGCACGGGTGAATCCACATTCGGAAATGTATGTGTAATGTTTAGTGATCCTTTGTAGTAGATTGTAGACCTTGATGTAGATGACCTTTTAAAACATTCTCCAGGAGAAGGGCTACGTTTGCAAAAATTTGAAAATATGTTAATTCTTCTGGAAAATGTTCATCTATGTCATCCGAGTATTTTTTTTTTTTTTTGAAATTCTAGAGCTAAGGAACAAGGACTTCTTTACACGAAAATTTTTTTAACTTAATGAGTTTTGAGTTGATTTTTAAAAAATTTTGAGCCCCTTCTTCCTTAAAGTTGAGAAAAAGTAAAATAAGTTTTTTTTTAAAAAAAAAGGAAGTATGTGAATTTAGACTAGGCCATTTTGGTGCTTCTAAATTTGTGGTGTCCAGGTCCGCGGACCCGTCGGACGGTGCGGTAATCAGGCACTGTATATGGGTAGTTGGATTTCCCAATTCACTTTTCACTATCTCGTAAATGAAAAATAAGGGAACCCTGCACTTACACACCTTGATTATTGGAGAAAAAAATACTTTAAAACATATCAATTTGATGTTATTTTAAAATTTTTAAAAAATCAACAATTATTCATACAAAATAAATTAAATTCATTTTAAACAAAAGACAAACTACAAAATATTTAAACTACAAAGTACATCAGATGCTGTCCCACTTTGAGAGCTGGGGAGTTTCATGAAATCAAGAGAAGGAGGAGCTGTCAAGAAGTGAGGTATCACACTTTTTATTAACACGCTTTTATTAGCTTCACCTGTATGTATGTATGTATGTATCTTGTAACGGAATCTTGCAACTCAAATTTCGCCTACATCCTGCGATCGGATTCTTTTGAAATTTGGCACGCGATCTCAGACCCGATGACAATGCAATATTCTATAATCAAATTAATTAATTAACTTTTAATTGTTAGTTCCCTTCAATTTTAATCAATATTTTGGCATAAATCCAACAATGTGAAAAAGGAAAAATTTTAAAAAATACATTAAAAAATGCTCACAAAAATTATTTAAAAATATCTACAAAAACCTTTAATTTTTCTGCATCAGACAAAATTTGTTCCAATGTTCCAAGGTAATTAGAACATGAAATATAATTGTTTTTAACTAATTTCATGCCAAAAATTAGGTGATTCTTCAATTGGAAATTCATTGCTGATCAGACCATTGTTGAACAAAACTTTTATTCAAATGCATCTCAAATTTTCAAAGTAATATAAATATGATTTCCACAAACATACATCGATGACTCACAGTAGCTTCCCATCGGGGTGTCCTTGTCTTAACTTTAAGATATTACCTCGCACTCGTTTTATCAATAATTTCGTCGCCTGATAATTCTCCAACATAAGACTAAAAAACAGAAAAATTAAAAAACAGTTTTAAAAAACTATAAAGCACGTTTTCGTAGCAAAATGAACTAAAAAGTGAAAAATAACCTTTGGATGATAGTAGTTGACCAATCACTTAATTTTAATGTAATACAAAAAAGCGTGGGGGGGATTCTTATCAATTGTCTTGAATTTCTTCCATTTGTTGTTCAAGCAAAAATGTAAATAGACAGCACCCCACGCTTTTGGTGGACGATACATGACCTTCGGCTGAAGGATCCAAGGAAGTGACGTAACGAGCTTTCCACCAGAGAAGTATCCCAACGCGAGCGGGAAATAGGGTTGTCACAATGAATGTGTCAAAAATGGACGATAATGTTCAATGTTGGGAGAAATTGTTTCTCAAATGCGAATCTCCTTATTTTGGATATGTTTCATCTTATGACAACTAACTGGGAAGCGTGGCACGAAATGAGGGGGTGACGCGACTGTAAGGCGTAGAACCCTTGTGTCTTTTGAAGTACTCGTAGATAAAAATTCTGAGAACATATACCTGTTTAGAATCTAACAAAAGTCACTTCTCCTTTGTTTAGTTCCTCTAAATTTCTTGGAATATAGCCCCTGCGTGGGCTTCCTGGGGAAGTGGGGAATCTAGCATTAAATTTTGCTGCTTATTTTAAATTCAAATGCATTCAAAATTATTACTTGACACTAATTACAATTAAATAAATTTTTCATCTCTAAATTCTATTTTTTAGAAGATCTGCATATTAATTTGTCAAATTTCCTTTCCCCCCCCCCCCCCCCCCCGAAATGAAAATCTCGCTACGCCATTGATTGGACCCCCTCCAAAATAAAATCCTGGCTACGCCACTGCATACAATCCTTTACTGCTGCTTGACTCATAAAATATGACACTATGAAATACAAAGGGTAAGAAAGCCCCATATGTAAAGAGAGTGCTGGGCTTTCTTACCCTTTGTATTTCATAGAATGTATTACTATGCACTTATTTCTGAATACTTAGTTGCGAGTTTTAAAGATAGTAAAATGTAACATCTATTTTTATGCTGTACACATTGAGGGGAGGGAGTCTTGACAAGCCTATGCTTTACACATTTTTTAAAAAACAATAGTTAAACTCTTTAATTGCAAGTTGATTTTTTTTTTTTTTTTTTTACATTATGCAATGAATTTTTGAAATAAACAAAAATCATTTTTCTGCTATGAATGGGGCAAACCTAACCTGGTTAGTTTTTAATGGTGTGATCTGCTTGATAGCTCTGCAATGCCAATCTCTTCTTCAGAACAGAGGAAAATGTAATTTTACCTTGTCACCTTGTTTAATAATCGCATAAATTCTGAATTTGAAGTAGAGCACAGTGTTTTACTGTTTAGACACAAACTTGCAATGAAAATATAGTAGGCATGTGTTGAAATTTTCGGAACACCCTTTTGCCAATCAATGCCAGGTAATAAAAACTACCCGAAAATAAAATATTTTGGAGTTAAATGCAATGCCATCAGTGCAAAGAAATTAAGTTACTCGCCAGAAATGGCTATTTTGTCCGATTAAATGAAACTAATTAAATGATCCCATAAAAAAATTAAAAGAAAAAGAAGTGATAAGTTTCCACCTTTTTTATGGAGATACACAAATTTACTATTAAAAATAAATGTTTCAATGCAAGTCATATATTATTCTTTCTTTATGAACCATAATGTTCAGAACAAATTTTACACTTGTTCATTTTTTAAAAAGTATAAGTTATGTTAACTATTTTACTTTGCCCGACATTCCCCCATATTGCGAAATAACATTTCCTCATTCTTCAGGAGTTAATACTTAAAAAAATTAAACATTGGTTCTTTAAAAATTCCAAATAAAAAACTAATGAAAACATTTAAAAATTAAGAACGGTAATTTTTATTATTGTTATTTTATTTATTTATATTTTGTACATTACAAATAAAAATTAAGATATTACTTTATATCATTAAAAATAAAGTGTGTTCTTTTATCCCAATCAAATAACGACTGAAAATACTTTTGGAAAATATAGAACAGAAAATATATTTTTTACACTTGTATGTTAATCACGCCCGTCATTTCTAATGCTCCCATAAATTTTCTCGGATCCGGCTGGGGGGGGGGGGAGATAATAAAATAGTTTAATAATCATGCCCTTTTCCGTTTGATATACCATAAGGAATTCCTGTTGTTAAGACAGCGAAATACGGATAACAACTTCTGCCGCAAACATGGGAGGGAAAAAAGGCGGAGCTAAAATGACGTCACTTCCTTGGATCCTTCAGCCGAAGGAGACGTACCGTCCACCCACGCTTTTTTGTATTGCATAAAAATTAAGTGATTGATCAACTACTATCATCCAAAGGTTATTTTTCACTTTTTAGTTCATTTTGCTACGAAAGCGTGCTTTTTTAGTTTTTTAAAACTGTTATTTAATTTGAATATCTTTATGAAAAAATAACTATACTGGCGTCTCATTTCTATTTGAGTAAGATAATGTGTCAGATTTCTTGAATTTGAAATACTGTTAGAAAGGAAACAAAGTTTCTTAAAAGTCTTGAAAAAGGCTGGACATTTCTTATATAAAAGAATGTAGTCTGTATAAAAAGAGTACTTCGAATTAGCCTTTAATTTTGTGTGATATTCAACAAACATTCAAAGTTTTAGTTTTCAAGTATCCAAAAAGAAAGATAAAACTTACTTGGCGTAAATGAATGCAAAAAACGCAAAAATTAATTTTTTGCTTGTTTGAAATTTCTAAATGCACGCTATGATTAGGCGCTTGCGCAAAACAGAGGAAAACATCAGTGGTTGCTATGGTAACAAATAGCTTGTGGATTTTTTTTTTTTTTTTTTTTTTTTTCAAATTAGTTTCCCAAACTTTTTTAAGTTAATAGATTAACTTAATTACATGCCTGTAATGATTTTTGATGGTTTAAAAATTTTAATCATTTGCTATTTAGAAAAAACTGCAAAAGAGTTTCCAAGTTTTACGCTGGAAAACATTCACTGCAAACCGTACGTTGTCATGTTTACACTTGTTTCTCTGTTTTTCTTGTCATCTGTTTCTTGTCGTGCCGATGTACTCTCTCCGTTTGAAAAGATTAATATGTCAAGTTTTCTTAGTTTGAGTTATTTACATTTCTAAATCCTAAATTTTCATCGGTAAGCATCTTTGTTTTCACACTTCTGAAACTAATAATATTATGAAGTCCATTCTTAAAATATCTCTTCAAAATGAACAAGAAGTGTTTCTGCTTTCTGAATATGTGCCTGAAAACAAATTATCGGTGAAAATTTTAAGCGTAGGACAAAACGAAGCTTGGCACGGGGAGATTAGTGATCTGGATTTAAGGTCCCAAGCGGCGCATATTCGTCTTACTTTCAGTAAATTCCTCACGAAAGCAAAAAACGCCTTCTTTTATTCAAACCAAAGCGATGTGAAATACATCTATAATCTAGAAAAACGAAATTCTAAGCATGCTTTTGAGTGGAAAAGTATTGATTGTGAGGAAACTATCATCAAATTAGGTTATGTGCTTGTAGAGAAAACCGATTTCAAGACTATATGTTCCGAGGTTTTAACTTGCGTCTCTCAAGAATTACTAACAGCAAATAATATTCATAACGAACTTAAAGCTACGTTAGAAAAGAGTGAAAGCAAGCGATCAGAACTAGTGGAACTGCTTTCTAATGCTACAGAGGCCAAGTCAAGTGTTGAAAAAGAATTATATTCTAAATTTGTTGTTTTACTCAACGCCAAGAAGCGAAAAATTCGCGAGTTAACGTCTAATATCAGTGATGATTCCAATGATTCTGGGAAGCTACAAGTGAAAAAGAAAGCAAAAACTAATCAGTGTCCAATCATGTTTAGTGATTCTTCTAATGAGGCAGATAACGTGGATGATCCAATGCCCTCAAGTTCTAAGAGCTTCTTGTTTGATGACAATTCACCAACTCTTATAATAACTCCTAGTAAAATGCGTGATCGAAAAACTGTTGTATCAGAAAAAGCAACTAAAAGAATTGAATTCAAGGCTGCAACTACTAACCACGTGCCGCAGACTACTGAATACGAAAGCGATGATGATCTCTTCGAACATTTTTAAATTAAATATAAATTAATAATAATTCAGTTTTATACTTTATTTCACTAATTAATGGTTTTACCCAAATTTGACATTTTCAATGAGTTTTATGTATTTATATGCAGTGCATTAAAATTTTTAAGAATTTATCTTTATTAATGATTTTAATTAGTTTTCAATGTTTTTAAAGAAACTCTTTTAATGATGCTTTAAGAAACAATGTATTTTGGAATTATGTATTATCAATATGACTTTTTAAATAATATATTTTTGTATTAAAAATCAAATCCTTGTTGTCCATTTGCTAATAAAATTCCATTTGTTCCTTGCTGTAATTGAATCTTTTGTGTTAACACTACAATGCAAATCATATTACAATTTTAGTTTTATTGAATATGTTGTGTTACTGCTTTATATATATATATATATATATATATATATATATATATATATATATATATATATAGACTGTAATATAAATTAACATTGTTTCCTGGCTAGAAATAAAAGAATATAAAAGTTAGGTAGGAGTGAAACTTTTTGTAGGCAATATTCAAATTCTGGCCTCCAATTAAAAAATTAATGTAAAAAAAAAGTAATAATAATGCAATAATTTCCCAAAACTTGTTAACAGGTCATGATTGAAGATGTTATGTATTATATTTATTCCCCTTCCTCCTCAGCTGCTATCCCATGAATCCTTAAAAATGCGTTAAGTGCCTTATTTCACTGACCTGTTACAAAGAGCCCTTCAAAGTGCTTAATTTTTAACAATTTTTTTTATCTATATATATATTTTTTGACAAGGTGCTTTATTTTTGAAGCAAGTCCTTAAAAATTGAAAAATTGTTTTCTTTCCTTTTCTCTTTAATTTCAAAGCCCGTTGTTTAAATTTCTTTCACTGAAGTTAGAAATTTAAATGAAGTGCTTAGAAATACTGTCCGTTTTTGTTTACTTTTTTGTTGTTGTTTTTTTTTTTTTTTTTTTTTCAAAATCATATTTATTAAATATTTTTAAAAAGCTTTTCCAACTCCCATTTTCCCAGTTTTCTTTTTAACTCTGATCATGTATTTTTTCTTGCTCAAGATAACTGCCTGTTTTTGGTCTTGTTTTAGTTTGAAGACGTATTTGATAATTACATACTTACTAGCTTTTATGCATTAGTGGGATTGCCAACTACTCAGACTTTTATAAAGTTTCACTGAAAAAACTGATGCGATGGTTCTGTCAGTATTTATGTTCTTCTTTTCTGGTTCCTTGTAATATTATGATTTTTGATAATTCAAACTTTTAAAACTTTAACTTCAAAGCTTTCAATATTACTCAGTCTTTTCTATTTTTATTATGTTTCGTAATTTTAACGTGATAAATAACGTATCGCTCACTCCTTTCAACAACATCCCAGGAAACGTGATTTTGCAAAAGAGCAATTTTAAAAATTAAGAGTAAGATGTGTTGTAGAACTACATTTCAAGTCACTGATTAAACCTTTCCTTATGCATAAAGCATAGGAAGGTCTTTTTCAAGAAAATTTGGTGTTTCTTCTCTGTTTCATGAAGAAGGAGAATAAAAAGTAAGTTTTAAAAAGTTGCATTTTATTTAGGACGTTTTTGCACTAAAAAGTAACCCCCCACCCAAGTGTAAATCTCTGCTTTGAATAAATTTTTGCACATCGATTGAACCAGAGTTTCTCTTATCGGCAACCGACACCTTTAACGTGGTGAAATTTATCCCGAAATAGGATTTTTTACCTTTTTTGGCGGGATACACTGACAAATAACCCTGCTTAAGTATCAATGCCAATCTGAATAAAACTTTGCACATCGATAGAACACTTAAAAATATTGTACTTTTTTTTTTCAGTAAACACTTTTAAAGTGGGTAAAATTTACCCCTAAATGTTGAATAATTAGGAATTAGAAAGCGCAATACATATTATTTATTTAAATCACAAAAATTCAAATAATGAGTGACAATTTGAAAAAACTAAAACTAAAATTGACATGTTCCAGGATTTTTCTGAAAATACTATTTATAAGGATAAAACGTCCCTCGCTAACTTACCCTGTCACGCAATTCCATGTCAGCAAAATCACCTTCTTGATCTCACCATTTCCGTTCTCAATAAAATTTGCCATTTAGGACACATATGACAAAATAAATGAACCTGCCACTTTTTAGATTTCTATTTTGAAAATTGTTCGAAATATAATCCAGTAAAAAAATTTAAAGTATACGAAAAAAATAATAAAAAGTACGTTCTTACAAATGACTAACTTCTCTCCTAATTATAGTAGAATATAAATTCAAGCAACATTGTAAAGCTAAAAAATAAAGCTCTCTATTGATGTTTAACATGACCTTATTAGGAAAGATTTTAGTTTTAGGGTCATTCACCGCAGTGCAGTAATATTGCAAATGATGGTTTACCCCATAAATAGTATTTTCAGAAAAATCCTGAAATGCATCAACTTTAGTTTAATTAGATTTTTCAATCATTATTTGAATTTTTGAATTAAAATTTAAAATAAAAGAATGTATTATACCCTTTATTTTCCAATCATCCAACATATAGGTGTAAGTTTCACCCTGTTAAAGGTGTCTGTCGCCAATAAGAGAAACACGGGTTCAATTTTCAGTAAGTTACCGCCCTATAGCCAGTGCTAAGGCAGAAATACATGAAATACACCGCCAGCTCAGTCGAATTCCAGCTGAGGACTGCAGTTTTGTGCTTATTAGCACTCATCAGCCCGGCTTATGAAGTGACTGAGCAGGATATGAAAAAACCTCTTAAGAAAGCCAAGAGTGCCAAACAAACTGGTAGCTGATATACGGTATATGATATACTGGTAGCTGATACACTTAAAAATATTGAACCCTGACAGGTTCAATATTTTTAAGTGCTCTATCGGTGTGCCAAGCAGTTTTATTCCAGTCGATGATTCACATTTGGGTAGGGTTACTTGTCAGTGTACTTTAATAACTTAATATTTACCGGTAAATTTCACCCCGTTAAAAGTGTTCACTGCCAATATAAAAAAAAAAAACACATGTTCAATATTTTTAAGTGTTCTATCGATGTGCAAAGTTTCATTCCGATCGGTATAATGATACTTGGGCAGGGTTATTTGTCAGTGTATCCAAAAAAAAGGGTAAAAAATCACATTTAGGGGTAAATTTCACCCCGTGGAAGGTGTTTTTTAAACATAGAAAAAAAAAGAGGTCCAATATTTTTAAGCGTTTTATCGATGAGCAAAGTTTTATTGAAATCGGAGATTCACACTTCGGTAGGTGGGTCAAATTCCCTCCCCCAACCCTTCTTCCTTGAAAAAATCATAACTTGGCGTTAGTGAACATCGACTGTATTGAAAACATTAATGTCGAAGCTAAATGTGAAGTAAAACATATATGGATAAAGTAATCCAATCACTGATGGATGGAATAGAGGAAAAGCCCGCCTTAAACTGAAAATAAATTAATGAAAAAAAAGCAGAATCGGATTTTAGGGGGGAGGGGACAGGCCCCTCCCAAAAAGATAAATTAAATTCCTTATTTCATTTACAATCTTTTTAATAGACTTCTGTGCATCATAACGAATTTTTTTCGTTTTTTAAAAGGAACGCAAAATACTGGTGTTAAAGGCCAGAGTGGCAGGAAACATTTAACTCGCTGGTTTGAAATTCAAGGGAACGTGATATCGTATTTCGTCCATGAAATCTTCTTTGATGAAATCAATAATTAACATCAAAAAAAAATCTGTAGACGTACCTAAAGAGTCATTTCGATCCAGTAAGTTATTTTTCGAAATAATATAGTTCTTTTGCAGCTTATAAAAAATGCAAAACGAAAGAAACCACAAGGTAGTTTCTTGGTAAAACCGTAATATTAATGAAAACGGAATGCACTATCAAATTTGAAATCTCAACTGTATCATGGCTTTAAGAACAAATGTACAACTGCTTTGAAATTTGCAAAGAAATAGTTTCTGAATCTTTATCTTTATTACTAATAATAAAGCTGAATGTCTCTCTGTCTGTCAGGATCTCAGTGACGCGCATAGCGCCTAGACCGTTCGGCCGATTTTCATGAAATTTGGCACAAAGTTAGTTTGTACAATGGGAGTGTGCACCTCGAAGCGATTTTTCGAAAATTCGATGTGGTTCTTTTTCCAATCCAATTTTAAAGACAAAAATATCATAAGATGACGAGTAAATTACGAAAATATCATAACGTGGAACGGTAACATGGGCACAAGCCAATTGGCGAGAAAATTCACCATACATTACTTGTAAATATACAGGCGAACCAAAAGACCTTTTAATTTTCTATTACGGGCAAAGCCGTGCGGGTACCACTAGTTCTTCAATAAAACTTGGATATTTTATTATATAGTTTCCCTTTAATTACAATACTCTCTTAGTTGCATACTGTTGTTTTCTAGTTAAAACATAAATTAATTTATAAAAACTCAAATGAGATATAGTTTTATTTAATAACCTTGCTCCCGTGTTATAATCATTATGACAGTGTTCCTAATTAAAACCGCTCATCAACCATCTCGGTGAAATTATATAGAGTTTAGTATTTAATTGGCTTGAAATGTTAAAGTTTTTCACGTCCACGTTCAAAGTATATTAGTGAAATATATGAGGTAGTGAAAAGCAAAAAAATGCAAGTGGACATTTTCAAGTTTTGAGTAAAATGCGTATAAAGATTACGTCTTAGGTAGGCTTTCATTGATTTTTTTTTCTAGATAATGCTATACAGCAGCAACTACCAGGGCTACTAGTACTATCTCTTGCTCCAAGACAGAGGATGGGTTCACCTACTATTTGTACTGGTTATCCCAAAGATTTTAATTTCGCCACTTGCATCCCTTTGCTTCTCACTATCTCATACGTACTTAAAAGTACGTATATTAATTGGCCTTAAGGGATCCTAACACAATATTTTAAAATTAAGTCATGAAAACTTTTTTATAAACTATTCTAGTGCGGGGGGGGGGATCTTTCAATTTTCGGGCCCCTTCAAAAAATTATTTCTATATCCGTCCCTTAAAAAAAGTATCTATTTCACATTTTTCTTTTCTTTCTTTTCCAAAAAGAACTGATAGGTGCTTGAAGGGGAAAACATCATATAGAATCGATGTAAGTACATTTTTAATAATTTGTTTTTCTGTTTTGAATTGCAATCTGGGGGAATTAAGAATTGCAAATATTGAAAATTTGAAATCCATAAACATGGTGATGAATGGTAAAACACTTAATTTAGGTTCAATCGAGGTGTGAGGAGGATGCTCCTGAACTTTAACTTATTTCTTTTTTGACAGGTAATACCTTGTCTGAACTCTTATAAATCGGTTTCGAGTAAGTTTTCAATTGCGATATTCATTTGTTTTCATTGTTCTTATTTGGTCTTTTAAGTATTCATTGCTCTTAAAGAATGTATCGCCGCCTTGAGAATTCAAATCGCCCCTTAAGGGGGAGATCGCCAAGTTGGAAACCGCTATGTTAACTCGTTTAGACACCAAGCGATGATGATCCATTAAAATGTTAAGTTACAGGTTACAGCATCATCAGCAAAACCGACAATAAGATTTTCGCATTTCTATCCTAAGTGACGTCACGTTTGCTATTTCATATACTATTCATATACTATTGTTGAATTCCAATAATTGTAAATACTGTTCGCATGTTCTCAATAAAACTACAACAATATAATTTTAAAGTAATCCATTGCAACAATGCTTCAATTCTTCAACAAAGAAAAAGTTTTAGCTTTTGTCACTTTTGAGTGGATGAGAATCTGAATAGGAGGAATTCCAACTCGAGCTATTTAAAAACCTAAAAATTGCGTAAAATTTTGCAAATACTTGTTAGTAAGTCAATTTTTAAATTCTCTATATAAAATGCATCATATTGCAGTAACAGATTTTTACATTTCTTTCGGTATTTCCTCAGTTAAGGATACAATTTTGGCTATCGTTCATATTGCCTCCATCTTTACTCTTAATGCTTTGATTTTAAATTCTAATTTTGGGCTTTTTAATGACCTGGTAATTTTTTTGGTGGACATATTTTCCGTTTTAATGGTGCTTTAATATTGTTTAAAGATTTATTATATCGTTTAATACGAGTTTAGGAAAAAAAAAGATCTTTGAGCGTCAATCTTCCCAAAATTCAATTTTAAGATCATTAATAAAGAATAAAATATTGCGGAACTGAATATCCTGATAAAATCGGTTGCCTAGACTTACTCAATATGGAGCTTTTTCAACATACGATTAAATGCGAATTGCTTCAAAAGATTTCGTAAAAAGGAGCTTAAAAAATGTGAACAAAGAGGGCCAACTTTCATCAAACGTCGTCTTCACGAGCTATTTTTAAATGTGATATTTGGTACAACTTCGTTGCAGTACCTTTAGGACATTTAATTGGTTCTATACAGAATTAAATCTAATTCAACGACTAATAATAGAGCTGTACACCAACCACATATGAGGCAAAAGGATGTAAATGCCAAAATTAAAAATTTGGGGATAATCAGTGCAAATGGTAAGAGAACTTCTCCTCTGTTTTAGGGAAATAGATGGTACAAGGAACTCTGGTGGATGTTGATACACATCCTGATTTAGAAAAAAAATTCAATGAAAACCTACCAAGGGTCTGAACTTTACTCGCTTTTTACTCGAAACTTTGAAAAGTTCACTCTTATCCCTTTGCTTCTCACTACCTCAGATAATAAACAAAATTTCTATACATTAATGAAGATGGGGAGGGGAGGGGGCGGATTTAAAAAATTTGTTCGATGTGTATAAATAAATGTTATGAAAGCTCTGCGTGTATGAGCCAAAGCTATACGAACAAAATTGTTATTTTTGAAAGAAATGTTTATATCTTCGTCGTGAATATCAGTAATAATTTCACGAAAATTTATAAAAAATATTGACATGGTAAGTAAATTAATTTCTGAAACTTACAGCTTATTCCATGATATTTACGAGGAAGGATGATCCAGAAGCTTTTGTTTTCTTCCGTTTGTTATTGGTTCCCTAAATGCACGAATGATATATTTTTTTTATTGGAAAATGATTGCTGGAGCATACAATTTATGTAACAAAAGTTACAAAAAAATTCGTTTTTTATATTTTTTTATATATATATTTCTACAGAAATTTGTAAAAATATAATTTTTTGCAAGTGTACTGAAACTTATGAGTGATAGCATATAAAGTTCTTAAAAGGCTCCTATTTTTTTCAAATACCTCTAAACCCTGTCTAAATCTATTCAAAAGTGGAAAGCTCTCTTTCTCGTCGAATGTAGTAGGGGAAGCTGCTGTACCCACGGATAAAACTTCTACTTTTCAATTTTTGCTGGTCTCTGTGAAGGGATAATCAATTGGTAAAATTTCCTGGCAGACACTACAACTTATCATCTAATTTGGCAATTTTTGTCAGGTGAAAGTTTCGAAGCTTTCAACAGCAAAATATTTTTCTTTAAAATCATCTTTTTTGTCCGTGGGTACAACACACCGTTCAACCCACGGACATGGCTCGGCTCTTTGTACCCATGGATATATAAAAAATAATGAATAAGTTTGAGGGAACTCAATTGTCCTCAATACATTTTCATAAGCCATTTTATACTGAAAACCTTCAAACATCAATTGAAAATAACATTAAACGAAAAATCCAACAGAAATCAAACTTTGAAAATTAACCGAATTTCAAGTTAATTAAAGGTTTTTTTTTTCTTTTTTAAATTATTCTTTTTTTTTTTTTGCATCAGTGAACTCTTCAAACAAAAATATTACTCTTAATAGAGTCGAATATGCTTTTAAGCAAAAAAAAAAAAAAGAAAGAAAGAAAGAAAGAAAAATTAGATACATGACTAGTATGGCTCTCTATGTACTTATATAATGACTTTAATTTATATGAAAATTGAAACCTTTAAAAAAACTAACCCATTACAAAAAAAACTCACTTTAGATTAACCCAACAAAAACCAAAAAAAGTCGAATTCGAATGAAAACAGCTGGGATTGATAGTCTTGTAGATCCTACAACAGCAGGTGGGGGTAACTTCCACAAAATATCTTCTAGCCTTAATTCAAATTTATCATTATTGTAGAAAGTAAATTTTGGGTGCTGATGACAAGGCACCATTTTGAGGTACTTCACATTGTAAGAAGACTCAGATGTGATCCAAGCACACTAAAAATTGCAGTCCGTGGGTACACATGGTTATGTGTCCTTGGGTAAAAAGGAACACCCTTTTGGTTTTGAAGGCCTGTCACATCGACAAGACCACAGTTTCATGATATTAAAAATCAGAAACAACACCTTGAAAACATAGGGCAACATATCTACAACGGTAAGGAATAATACAATACACAACGTACAAAAAAAAATACTTGTTTTTTTTTTTTTTTAATTTGATCCTACTAAAGCCGAAAAATTGTGATAGAATCATCTCAGGCGTTGAAACCTCCTGAGACACTGGAAAGGGTTGAGACACAAACGTTGAAACCAAGGGCGCCCATATAGGTGGGCAAGAGGGGTCTGCCCCCCCCCCCTTGGAAATTAGAACTTCCTTGCTTTTAATACTTTTTTCTGTGCAAAAATATAAAAATATTTCTTTTCCAGCCATTAATGAATATATAATTAAAAATGTCAAATTTTAAGGACTCTAATCTGTCTTGAAATATGCCTCCATGGGGAAAATATCCTGCTAAATCATGGTTAAAATTTCTGAGTCCCCCCTTACAATTTTGCAAATGGGCGCCCATGGTTGAAACGCCCATCCGATATCTCTCGACAATACTCGGCATTTCCCGACCAACGTCCGTAGGTACAACCGTCCGTGAGTCAGCAGCTTCCCATACTCCATGGTACTTAATGATCAAGTAATGAAAATTTAAAGAAATTGAAATTAGCCCTTTAAAAAAACGAAAATTTATTTTAAAATACCTTTTTCGAAACGGTGTTGCAAGACCAATGTTGTTAACCAATATTTCCACATCGTGCTTATTGTGTGTAAGAAAACTTGTTACCATCATAAATATAAAAAACTAGGGTAAAGTATCGTGCACCGTTCTACAGATAATGCAGTTCAAAATTTTTGTTGAACATCTCAAATGAGAAATTGCACTCAGGTTGCCATCTTTGGCAGGCTGTATCTCGGGTAGTATTTTTTTTTTCTTTTTTGTGAAAAACAAAAATACATCTGTAACTTAAGTTTTTCTGAATTGCAACACACGTGTGAAGTAACTTCTCTGCCGGGATTTATGTGACTAAACCAAAATAAATTAAATATAAAAGCATAATTGAAAATGACACTAAATATAAAAGAACGACGGAAATTTCTGCCATAGTTTTCGAGTATCAGAAATATCGATATTGAATAAGTAAATCAATTTGGACCATCCAAGAAATTGGTGTTGTGTGTGCGTGCTTTTTTTTAACTAAAACCACCGGGGTGCATGTAGAAACTTGAAATTAATCACAGCAATATGGGAATCATTAAGCAGATATAATTTAAATGTAAGCATTACACAAGTTGTTAAAAAATAAAATCTAGCAGTTTTACTCATACTTGCTCACTTTTCTTTTTAGATTTCATGGATTGCAGATTACTAAACTTATCCCAGGGTATGCTGCTGCAGACCAATTAAAAATCGGCGACGTCATCTCCCACGTCAACTACATCAAACTCTACCAACTCAGCATTGACTTCGCCCTCAAATCCTTTCTCCGGGAAGGTCAAAAGAAAATACTTATTTTAAAATCCTTGGACGAAACAAATCCTGCCAAATCCTCCAACAACCATCAACAAAACACTATGGAGGACATTAAAAACATTTTCCAAGAATTAATTTCTCCCACTTATTAAGCAGGATGAAGGAACTCACTACCGGATTAACAACAAACTATTCAACTAATAACACCTCCAATAACAATAAAAAAAACCATCAAATACAGAATCACAGCTGCTTACTACAGGTAAATTGGACTTCTTTATTAATCTAACAGGTGCATATATATTTTGAATAAGCAATAAACGAATTAGGAAATTTTATCCATATTTTGTTTTCGCTTAAAAAATAATTGATTTTACTACATATTACTGCTTTTCAATTATTTAAGTGAAACCAAAAATTTGAGATTAATGTTTTGATATAGATAACATTTTTCTCTCACGGTATTTCTTTCACCTTTTAAACTGCAGAATGTTTAAGTAACTCTAAAATAAACTTTTCACTTTTGACTTTATGCTGAATCATTGCACGAAATTTTCTAACAATAGTTTTGGAGATTCGAAAGGTTCCTCGCATTATTTATGCACCTATCACACAGATTATTCATGTTGAAGGATAATGTAACAAATTATAGGAAATGTTCTGTTTTTTAACATGATTGCGTCTTTTTTACGATAAATTTAATAAAAAAAACTGATACAGTTTCTTTTTTTTCTGCTCAAATTTTATAATTATCGAGATCATTATAAATGATTAAAATAGTTGACTAGCAATCTGCCATTATATAAAAAAATATAAACCAGTTGTACTTATCCAATTTAAATTCAGCACATTTGTTTATAAAACATAAAGAAATAAATGATTAAATTAATAGACTAATTAATTGACATCCTAAAAAATAACTTTGTAAAGTTATACTTGTCCTATTGAAATAGAAAATCTAAGTAAGCAAACGAGTAAAAAAATTATAAACAAAAATATGATTAAATCCTATACCCGCTTTGCCCAAAGGCACGTTTTTTATTTCAATAATTATAACCTTAAATTTAAAAGAGAAACAAACGAAATGACTATCGTAGTACATTTTGGATGGTGTCAGAATAACGTAATATTATTGACAATTAAAAAAAAGCTGGTCTTCGATTAATCACAAATTACAGAACGTCATTTTTTTTAGAAATGTATCATTCTTTTTTTTATGCCTGATTGCGCCATGCCGCTTCACTGCTGCTTCGCTGGGACTGATTAAAACACGGCATACGTATGCATCGCCGCTTACGCACCATTGGGGGGGGGGAAACAAAAGCCTACCCGCTTTGGGCGACCTACCCGCTTTAGGCCACCCTCCCCTATATACAGGGTGTTCCGTTTTAACATGCAAGACCTTTATTTTCGCAACCGTTTGTCCTAGGTGTATACTTCCAATTGCAAAAATGTTCTAAATCAGATGCAGAGTTAAGATATTAAAAGTTTAAAGCAAAAATAAAAATGAGTCAAAAAATACAAAATTTAACTTTCTATACTGGCCCAGGTCCCCTAACTTATATTTAGGAAAATAATCTCCATTGAAAGATATTACTAACACAAATAAATTGACACTTGTGCGACCAAAACTCAGGGAGATATTCTAGTTTACAGTTTTAAGGGACCATACAAAGGATGAGCTTGGAATTTACCGCCCTTTCAGAAGAATGACAGGTCGTCAAAGTAAGAAAAACAAAAGGTATTTATATTTTTCATTGCTATTCAAAAATAAATGCAAATGTTATGACATGATACGCAAAACCACAACGACAAAAGCACGAACAATTTAAAAAACCACACTCGATGCACAAGTCTAATTTCAAACACATGTCAACTGCTATACTTTCCCTCAAAAGGCGTTATTGACGGCGAGTGAAAAGTGGTGCAAGTCACAAAACGCAGCGTTTCATATCTCGGTGAATACTGGTCGCAATAATTTCCAACTTTTTGTGTTGAAATTGTTTTTCAGTGTAGATTATTTCCCAAAATATAAGTTAGGGGACATGGAGCCTGTATAAAAAGTTAAATTTTGTATTTATTGACTCATTTTTATTTTTGCTTCAAACTTTCAATATCTTAACTCTGCATATGATTTTGAACATTTTTGCAGTGGGAAGTATACATCTAGGACTAACAGTTGCGAAAATAAAGGTCTTGCAGGTTAAAACGGAACACCCTGTACATATATTTTTTTACAACGTAAAAATATTTTCGGACATGGGGATCTTGATAGTGAGTTCTATACTCTGGTTTTAGCCTGCAAAATAACTTGAAAAATTATAAAACAAACCCTAGGAAGAAAAAATCGGTTTTGATTATTTGTTAAATATTTAAGGGGAAAATACTACTTATAAGAGTCTCCCGACTTGCTCTTAATGTTCATGTTTTTGAACTTAGCACTCCTCTAGCTTCTCAGAAGATGGTTAATAGCTAATGTAATACTTCCTTCCCCCTCCAAATAAAAATAATGGCTATGAAACTATCGAAAACTGAAACAAATTGCGGGGAGCCATTTCTAAAAAGTCGGACGTGTTGGGGGGAAACAGTGTTCGTATTTGGATTCAGGAGTTCATTTGACATAAGAATCAGCAAGAATTGTATCAGAAACATTTCGAAGGTATTTTTTTGTTGCCGCACAGTGTTATGTGTTGCGACATTTCTTAGTCGGCGAATGAGGAGAACCCAACTCGGAACTCTGTAAAACTAGTTTCACTGCTCTTGCAGTACGAATGCAGGGAAAAGAGTCTAATTCACAGAAACGCAGTGGTTTCCAATCCGTGGGGTGTGTCTCCCTAGGGTGGCATAGAAAAATTGTAAAGGGGCACGTAGCCCCTGAAGGCAGCTACACATTCATATCCATGCAGGTGCGGATTCTGGGAGGGGCAATATGAACGATTGCCCCTCTCCACTAAATTTTTGATTTTGAAATCCAAAAGACGCATTTTTAGTTGATCTTTGAGAATGTTAGGGTCTTCAATGGGGTTGTTTCCTTCAGTCAAAAGTAGTACTTTTTGTCACTGAAATTGATCAAATAAGCAAAAAAACTAAAATGGACCCAAAAAATACTTTTATTTTCCCAACAGTTATTTTTTAATTATTCTTTTTAAATGTTCAATTTTCAAACAAGGCGTGGTCTTGTTGACGTCACAAATGATGCTCTTTGGCGCATTTTTCTACCGCGTTTCCACGTTATGATAATCAAGAAGAGAATTAAAATTGCGCTCTACGCTTGCTATCAACCATATCGTTGCCAATACACGAGTAAAGATGCGCATTAAATATTTTGTTCTGTGAGTGGCAACACTGAATTGCATTTCATCACTTGTGATGTCATCGGCAGAAGCATAAACCAATGAAAGCTCACCGATTAAGGTATTTTTTTTAAATATATTAAACAAATTATTTAAAAAATGGTTAGATTCTATGTTTTAAACATACTCTTTCAGAAAAAAATACTTTTAAAATTTTGGAAACGTCCCCATTGGCACAAATTCTCAGAAGGACTTCGTATACATCCCTTTTCTTCATTCACATACCTTAAGAACATTAAAAGTTGTTCTTTTTGCAAAATGTCCGTTGTTTCATCAGCCGTAACTCTGGAAAAATCAGCTAAATTTATTTTTTAAAGTTTCTTCCTTGATGATATTTTCGCAAATATGAATTGAATGATTTTGTATCAAAGGGACTTGTGTGTTGCACATTTCCCAAAACTGATTGCAAAAGTTTTTTAGTTGCTGAATTGTAGGAATAAATTGTAAATCTTAATGAAATAAGAAAATTTCCATCGTTGGTATTCATCTTTTGCATTTGCTCGCGTTAATACCCTTAAAGCACCCCCCCCCCCCTATATAAACAGCCTTTTATTTAAAAAATCAATAGAATATACGAGTGAAATCTAATTTGGTTGATCATATAGATTTCCTAACACACGTGTTTGGTAAAACCCTATCTGAAGCAAAAGTCTGGTTACAGCTCTGAGTAAGGAAGGTGTTGAAAAATTAAGATAATGTTACGATAAATATATTTTTTAACCCCCTCCCAATACTTGAATACTTGTGAGGTTTGGGGGAGGGGGTTGAGCACCCTCTTTCAGTTGAAATAGGAAGTTAAAATTCTTCCAACATATTACTATCCACAAGTCTAAAAATATTGATGGGTGTCCTGTTATCGAGGAGAAACTTTTTTTTTTACATGTATTTTTGAACCACCTTAGTTACCTTTTTAACCACACCTTTTTAACATGTGGAGGGAAGAGTCACACACCGGAAGATATGAATGGGTTTAAATCTTTACAAATATATAAACTACCATACCTATTATACAAGATTGTGCCAAGAGTAATCTCGGATTTTTTTTTCTTTCTTTTTTGAATTGTCACAAAATTATCAATTTTTTTAAGTATCTTTGACGCGCTCTGAGAATCAAAAGACATAAATGGATTTCGATGGGAAAAAAAATATGTTAACTAATATGCCTAACACTAAAGTTTGCCACCTCACGCCAAATCAAAAAAACTCCTCTTTTTTTTTTTTTTTTTTGATTTTTCATAAAATATAAGCTTTTTATTGCATTTGGGGAGCTTGGTGCCCCGGAAGATATGAATGGATTTCGAAGTAATAAAAAAAATATGTAAACTAATATGTCTAAAACTAGACCATCAGAACTGAAATATTGTTTGATTGTTGGCCCGCCTCACCTCTAAAAATTTACAATGTGGCTCTAGACTCTAGAGTAAAAAAGGATGAAGACCCCTGCTTTATATAGACACGAATGCGTATCTCCAAATTTTGAAATCATTAACTTAAAATAAAATTTGAAACGTAACTATTATAGATTTCAAGTTTAAACAGTCATTTTATATGCGTGTGGTCAAAAAAAATGAATCAAGATAAATATTCCAAATTTTAATTATATTTTTTTTGCGTTTGAATGTTTGTTCGACAGACACCGAGAGCAAGCAGCTGTACATTATGAACTTTTACATTTCAATGACTTTTGTTCCTCACATTGTTTAGGTTCACAGAATATACATGTTAAAGCTTCAGCTTGGTTCTGAAGGAGAAAAAAAAAGAAGAAATAAAAAAATATCTTTCGGATCATTTTGCAAGTTTCAATAAGTTTTCATTTTTTAAATACTAACATAATTTACAAGTCACAGCTTAGATCTGTTTTGCCGTTTTGTTCACATTTTTTTTATTCAGTTTTATGGATTAAGGAGCGTTCAGTTCGTTTCATTTGTGAGGTACCAATACTTTAAAAAAATAAAAATGAGAAGCTTTTGAACAGTCACTTGGATTCAAACTTTAATTTTGTAGTTCTCCTTTTTCTCTAACATTTTTTTTTTTATTGACGGGGCTTATTCCCTGACTGGACACATTTTCATGTAATTGATCAATACTTTTCCATTTCTCCAATTTTCAAAACTTTTCGACTCTGGTATTATTTCTTGATGTTTCTAGATTGTCGCTGGCACTCGTAGATTTGTTGTAAGTCCTCACATTTTCGGCAACTTCCCTACTGTGGTTGAAAACGAGTCTTTGACTTGTGTGCTTTGTGTACTCAAGGGATTAATGACTGAATCATTAGTTGATGTTACTGCCATTTTTGGTGTTGTTTTTCGATGTTTCTTTCTTACCCTTCGTGGCCTCTTCGAAGTACTTATACTTTTTGAACTGATTCCCATCGAATCATCTGGTGTTTGAAACGAGTGCTTGCTGTGTGCACTTTTTGTATTCCAATGGTTAATAGTTGACATTTCAGTTGAAATTAACACACTTCCTTTCTCACCAGTCATGCTTGTCTCCTCATTGGATAAATTTCCTTGTAATTGATCTTTATTGCTTACGTTTTCACTCCGGCTAAGAAAAGTTAGCATTTTTGGTGTTGATTTTCGATTTTCCATGGTCGTTGGTAGGATTCGTGAATTTTTCGAAGTCCTTACATAATCTGAACTGATTCCCACAGAACCGTCTGATGTTGAAAACGAGTATTTGTTGTGTGGGCTTTGTGCGCTCCAATGAAAAGTGGTTGAATCTTCTGTTGATGTTAATGCATTTTTTTCCTCATCATTCATGCTAATCTCTTGACTGGGAAAGTTTTCTTTCAAATGGTCTTTTTTATCATCTTCTTCCCTCCAACTTGGAGTATTTTTCATGCTCGATGCTGCTTTTCGATGTCCCTTGATCGTTGGTAGCCTTTGTAAGTGTTTCGTTGTCGTAACATTTTCTGAGCCAGCTTCCATAAAATCTCCTGGTGTTGAAAACGATTTTTTGTTGTCGATGCTGTTTGTAGTGGAATGAAAAATAGTTGAATCTGTAATGGATGTTGAAGAAGATTCTTCTGTTGCTCCTTCTGTGTGTTCTGCAAGTGCTTCTTCCTCTGATTTTTTTCTATTTGATGATTTGTCTTTCAGGAGAGGAACTTCACGAGCTTTATATGCTTCTGCCGTAAAGTTGTCAGAGTCTCTTGGCCCCAGAGTTCTTGCTGAAAAAGGAGTCGTTTGCTCAGTGCTTATCAAAACAGGTTCAAATTCTATATTTGATGTTGCAGGGTGATTTTGAGTTCCATTAGAAAGTTCTGAAATAATATTTTGGTGGTCACTGGAGGGCTGTTGATTCTGTAAGTCCAGAATAGTAATATCTCGTTGTGTTGGTTGAATTAAAGTAGGAGTTGAAACTAATCTTCCCTGCTGATTCGCAGCTGAATATAAAACTTCGGATTCTTTGGTGGTCATTGTATTATCTGTCACTCCTCGGTCAATTTGTGTTTGCTGTACAGAATCATTTCTAGAATTTTGAAAAATTATTTCTAATGTTGTGTGCTTTGATATCTTTCCTTCGTTCGATTTATCTTCGCTTTGTGAGTTGGGATCTTCTTCAGGCACTTTTCTAAATAAAACTTCTCCTTCACTTGACGTTTTCATGTTTTCTTCGCGTAAAATATCTTCCAAAGTATGTGATTCAATTTCTTTTGCATTATTTTCGATTTCGTGCTTTTTATTGCTAGTTGAAGATTTCCAAACAGTATGTGCCACTGTCGGACGTTGTGAATATGGGCCTGATTTTTCTTCGTGTTGTTTTTGAGAATCTGGATTCAGAAAGTCTTGTTTAATATCTTTAGAGTTAGATTCATGGCTCATTATACTTTTAACTGTCGTTTTCTCAATGAATTTCTGTTTTGATAAGCTTTCTTCTCCCAATATATCGACTGAATGTGGATATCTTTCGGTTACGTAACTTGATCTCTGCTCTTGTATTATAACTTTTCTTTCTTCTTCGGTATCGCCTATTGATGCCACATCAAATTTTGCATCGTTTTGCTTGTAGTTAATGCTTAAGTCTGAAAATTGTCCGTAAGTAGTTGTTTTCTCTTCATTATCTGTATTTTTATGATGATTAACCTGATTATTTCGGTAATTCTCCTTTTTTATCTTTGAGCTGCTTTTGCTATTAATGCTAAGAGATACGTTGTCCATTTCTGCAGCATTACTTTCTATCTTTTCCGCTGAGTAGATGTTCTCGTCAGAGACTTCTTTTTCATTCTCCTTCGAATAATTTTCAATTACTGAATCTTTACTTAATCCACTTCTTTGATTAGGTGAAGATCTTGATAATAAAAAGTCGTTTGTTTTCATTTGGCTTTGAGTCGTATTTATATCCAGTCTAGTATCAGGTGTAGAATTTATTATTACTGTGTTTTGTATTTTAGCTTTTAATTCCCCCTTTTCCATGCCATCAGATTTCAGGATTATTTTTCGAGTATTCTCGCTCTCAGTTTCAAGCGATAGATCAGATTTTAAAATCATTTCAGTTCCTTCGTTTCTTTGATTTTCTTTTGCAGTTCGCATTTCAGAATTAAAGTCATCATGTTTCACATCACGATCTGATTCTACCAAACTGTAGTCATTTCTAACATCTAATCCCCGACTTTTATTTGATTCATTGGAATTTTCCTGCATTAAATGTTTAGTAGGAACTTCAATCTGTGTATTATCTTCTGACTCGGTGTTAAGCTTTGTGTTCAGTGTTTTTGCATACGGTTCTTGAATTTTATCTCCGACTTCGAAATCCTCCTTTGATTTTGATATCTTTGAATCGGAAATTGTCTTTAAATCCATTGCCTCTGCATTTTTTGTTGAGAGGAAAGAATTTGGACTGAAAAATTTATCTTGGGTAGGAACCGATGTGGAAATTTCAAAGTGGTTATAGTTTTTGGATTGTGCATTTCTGTGTAAAAATTCCATGTTGTGTTTCACTAGTTTGAAATCTTCATCCGAGTGGTTGGACACTGCAACTTCAAAACTTGCTTCTTCTTGTGATTCTATTTTTATATCATGTACAGGTTCAGTACTTGAATTATCTGGATTTAATTTTTGAATTTTCTCTGTAAAAACTGCATCGCTAGAAGCAGTCGGTTTTCGAATTTCTAAATGTTGTTGGTTATTTGATCGGTGTTCTGGTCTTTTTGTCCCCAGATCATAACTTACGGTATAAGGCTTGTTATTTACAAACGTCGTCCAAACATTTTCTCTTTGTTTTCCAGGTATTTCCGTTTCGTCATCAATGATTTCAGTCTGTGTACGGTCTTTGTGAAACTTTTTGTTACTTTCTGGAAGTGGAGTTATTGATGTTTGCCTTTCATTCAGATATACCTGATCGTTATTTATGACCATAGAGTCAGTTACCACATTATTTACAAAAGATGTAAACGTTTGAGTATTCATCAGTTCTGAACTGTTCCCTTCTATGTTTGATGCAAAAGCTTCAATGGATTTTTTATTTGTAACTTCACTCGGCTCATTTAATATTTCCTGGTGGTTTCGATATTGAAAATTCATCGTAAACCCTCTTATACTTTGCGTCACTCTTTCCGCAGTTGACTCTTGCAGTTCTGAAGGAATATCAATAGCAACTTTTTTTGATCCCGAGGTTTGATTTTCTTGAAAAAGTGATACATTTCCTTTGGTGAAATCCTTTGAAACATCTTTTTCTCGTGAGTTTAAAGATACACTTTCATGTTCGGTATTTTCTGTTCTCGAACCGTTGTCAATTGTATCTGACTTTTCTACAAACGCATTAGTATTCTGCTTTCGTTCTGACGATCTATCAGCATCTGACAACAAAAGATATTGATTGAGTTTTTCCAGACTTATATTTCTATTTTTAATTACTCGCAGAAGTAGCTCAATTTCGCTTGTCATATTAAGGCGGGAATCTGTCTTAGAACGATCCAAAAACTCAAGTTTTTCCGCTTCTGACATGGCATCTTCTTTTCTTTCAAAAGACTGAATATTTTCACTATTTCTCATGTTTGGAGTTTCGTAACTTTTCTCTTCTATCTGCTCTTTCTCTTGAAGAGCAATGTCACAAGACATTGGTTTTACCGCAGAAATGTCAGAATTGTAAGCTCTGTGTTGCTGCTCGTTACTGTTGTGTTGCTCTGAAAACTTTGACAGTTGCATTTCCTGGGACGGGAACGTTCTCAGCATGTGTAAATGTTCACTTTGTGATGGATTGACATCTTCTATATTCTCTTTTCCCATGTAATCCACTTCTTTTCCTTGTTTTGGGCGTTTTTCTGGAAAATAAAACACTTGAAGATTAATCGAATCACCATCGTCATAGAAATCTCGCTCATATTTCTTAAACCCTCCGTTTCTTCGTGTCATCGGAGTGTATTTAGCCCTTTCGTTCCAGTGCCATAGGGGGGATCTGTTCCGAGGAATGAAGTACGTCTTTCTGCTTGAGTCATATTGTATATTATTCTCAGGTTTAGATCCTTGTTCTGAACCATATCTCATGAAATTCCTCCGAGAATTGTAATTTGCTGGGTCTTGAAGTCTTTGATTCCCACGAAAGATCACTTGTTTTGGAACGGGAATAAAATGATGTTCCCGACCCCTTTCACCTTCGTACGCTTGCATGTACTCTCCAGTATCTTTTTTCGATCGTGTGTGTCTTTCTTCTCCTCTTGCAACCATATTTCTCATACCAGAGGCTGTTTGAGAATCTTTGCTTGTCATTTTTATGTCATGACTCGTATTTATATCGTCTTTTAAAGTAGGTTCTAACTCGGTCATATTTATTCGTTCGTCTTCGCTTACTATGAGACGCATCAGCGATTTAATATTAAGATTTCTTATGATGATGTTTTCAAAAATTTTATTTGAATAACCGTTCAGTTTTTCTGCTTTCTCATGTTCGTTCTGAGATTTTCTTCCTTCACCTTCTTCGTTAACTGGATCAAAATAATCTTCTCTCGCAGTTTTATCACTTTCCCTTATGTTTACGTTTTGAAGAGAAATATGTTCTGTTTCGTTTTCTCTGTCTGTTGTATTTTCAGTCACTTTGAGGAATGGAGTATGTTCTTTTCCATTCCCTTCGTTTTTTATATTCTCAGTCATATTGCGAAGGTAAATATTTTCTGTACTATCATTCTCTTTTTTTGTCGTATTCTCAAGCTCATTGAAATAATCGTAATCTGTTGTTCTAAGACCTGATGTTTGTTCCACACTTATATTTGAGCCTATAATGCTTGTTTCTGAAACGTTACTTTCATGTTTATCTTTAATTCTGTCACGCTCTCCCAGTGCTGTTGTTTCATCTTTATCTTGGTGAAAATCTGAGGCATTTTCAGTGCTTATTTCTTTTTCTGATGGAAATTCACCTTCTTTCTTTTTAAGTCCCTTAGCCCTTTCACTAACACGTGCATGGTTAACATTAGGTAATAACACTGCACTAAAGTTTTGCACTAAAAACTGTTTAATTTTCCCACAAATGTCAGTACTGTTTAAACTCCTATAACTGTCATAAAATACACTTGACAGCTTGTTCCAGTTACTTTCATTTCTCTTGTTTTCGTCTTCGCATGGGTATTCCTTGCCGAAATGCTCAATTTGCATTGGCATACTGTGGTTAAAAGTTTCTCCAACGTGGCTTACGTTGGCGTGTTTGACAAAATTAGTGTCATTCACTAATTGAAAAGGGGAGCTACTTAGAATACACAGTTCCCAATGTTGAAATTCAGTGGTATTTTTGGAGCTACCGTCATCAATAGGTAACTCAATTCTAACTTTCAATAAAACATCAGTAATGTTGCTGGTAGTTGCGATTTTATCTTCAAATATTACACATTTTAAACGTGAAACAACATCACTTTCATACTCCTTTTCTTTTGTTGCAATATTTCTAAATATCATTTTTGTACTCCTTGGATTTTCTTCTTTTTCTGAATTTTTCCTAAAAATGATGGAGTCAATCTTTTCAGTTGCAGTGTGAACGAGTCTGTCTTTTTCACTTTCGACAAATGTTGTATTTTCTTTTTGATTATTATACCTGGTTGCAGTGGGTGCAGCTTTAAGCCAACTGCTAGTCTTAACACTGCTTTTATCAACTGCATGTATTTCAACTGGTGATTCCCTTCCTGATTCTTTTGTCGAACTATTTTTCCTCCTCTGGTTTAAAAGACTTTCGGTTTCGATTACTTTAGAGTCCGTTGTAGCAGATTCATTCATAAATTCACTTATAGCTAAAAATTCATGTCCGGTTTCAACAGAAGTATCAGTTTGAGTTTTTAAAGTTTTAGTGTGATTCGAAAAGCTAAATTTGTGGAGCATGTTAGATTCAGTTTGCTGCTTTTCATTGCTTGAAAATTCATATCCATTTCCTTTGAGTATGCTTCCTGCTTCTGATGAAGAATTTATATTTTCCGTCTGAGTCATAGCATTATCTTCTGACCCTGGAATTTCTAGTGTTGAATTTTTATCGTGTCTTTCATGAATGCTTTCAGTCGTTGCTAACACATGATTTTGAGCGCTCAGTTTTGTAGCTTTATCTATTTCCATTGAAAATGGCATACTTGAGAAAAGTATTGATTTACTAATGGAACCTGTGCTATTTAAACTATTATCCTTACTAACTGTTGCAAAACTTTGCACACCTAAAATATGAATTTCTGGTGTCGTTGCACCACTAGAGCTTTCCACACTAAATGGGAAATTACTCTTCCTTCCTGTAACACCTTCTCTGAGAGGGGTACTTTTACTTTGCACTTCCTCCAAAACAACTCCATCAGTGCTCCAGTCTTGCAGCAAAATGAAGGGTTGCGTTTGAACATCTTCTGAAACATTTCTGGAGAGGTGATCAGTTTTTTTGTCAAACATTAATTCTGGCAATATGTCGTCTGCTGTGACATTCATAGGAAAATTCTTCTCGCTTTCATTGGTAGCATTGAAGTAATCAATTTCCTTTTCAGTATTTACAAGCACTCTTTGTTCAAAATTCGACTCTAACTCTTCACTGCTTCTGTAGATCAAGTCGTCAGCATTTTTTAAGTTTTCTCTACTTGTATTCATGCTGTTTCGCATGTACTGTGATTCGTTTGTAATGGCAGATGCTACATGGTTAGAGCATTTCGTTTTCAGCTGATTTGTTGTTACTTGAGATCCAGTAGTTGACGTCGATCCTTCATTTTCCAAAGTTTTATTTAACATTCCAATTTCATCAGAAGGACTTTCAGCAGTTGTTTCAAGCTGAGTTTGATTTTTTTCGGATACATAGTTGCTGTATCTGGATCCTTTTTCCTGTGACTTTCCATTTAGCATTCTGAATTCATAACTAGAACGTTCAGTATTTGTAGCAAATTCAGTATTCGTCTCTTCAAGTTCATAGTTACTGTATCTGTTTGTAGATTTCAAATTGTTTGACTCAGTTAACATTCCAGGCAACTTTTCTGGAGTAACAACAGAGGCAACAATCTGACTTGAGTTTTTTAATTTGCTACTTGACTCCATTTCAAGCTCAGATGCTCCATTACTAACTGGAGAATTGAGTATGTTCAGTTCCTTTGTTGGCTGCTTCACAACTGCAGAAGCTGACATGGATTCTTCATTCTTCATCCCAAATGCGGCATTAGAACTTTCAGTACTTATTGCAATTTTATTCCTCGGTTCTTCGAGAGAACTGCTGTATCCACTCGTGAAATTCAAGAATTCTAACTCGGTTGACATTCCAAGCAACTTATCTGGAGTTCTAATGTGAGTTGCGTTATAGAATTCACTAATTGACTCCACCTCAGATGTTCCATTACTAACTTTTGTAGCAAGTACGTTCTGTTCTTCCGAAGGCTGCTTTACTACTGCAGTAACTGGCATAGATTCTTCATTCTTCAATGTTCCATTTAACATTTCTAATTCGCCATTAAAACTTTTAGTACTTATTGCATTTTTATCCCTCGTTTCTTTGAGGTAACTTCTGTATCTAGTCGTAGATTTCAGGTCGTCTAACTTGGTTGACATTCTAGGCAACTGTTTTTGATCTCTAATCTCACTTGTGCTATTTAATTTACCAACTGACTCTATTTTATTCTCAGCTGTTCCATTACTAATTTCCAAAGCGAGTACATTCGGCTCTTCTGAAGACTGATTTACATTTGTTATAGCTGACTTCAATTCCTCATTCTTCAATGCTCCATTAAATATTCCAGATTCACCGTTAGAACTTTCAGCGGTTATTGGAAATTCAGTTTTCGCTTCTTCGAGCTTATAACTGCTGTATCCACTAGTAGATTTGAAATCATCTAGCTCAGTTGATATTCCTAGTTGCATCTTTGAAGCTGCATTTTGACTAGCATCATTTACTGGCACTTCTTCATTCTTAGATGTTAGATAGGTAGTTCTCAAAATCGAGTTAATTTCTACAGAATAAAAGTTCTCAACGTGAGATGAATTTGCATCGTCTGGGATTTCTGCCTGAAGATTTGTTGTCCTATTAGGCATTTGCTCTCTATGATATGAAACTGTAACCAAATTGATAATATCTTGTGAACTCAAACTAGAACCATTCTGATTATTTCTGTATCCTAGCTCTTCATTTTCAGTTGCATTATGTGTTTGATCGAGCCCAGTTTTGTGCGTTACGTCATACTGAGTTGATTCCCATTCTTCATTTGTAGAATAATCGGGTATAGTTGTATAAGAAAGTTTTGTACCATTAGATATTATGGGAGTGTCTTTGTTTTGTAGTTTCGTTACATTTTCGTGCGAATTTCTTCGACCAAGTATGGGGGCATCTTGTTGAAGACCTCTTCGTCCTATCTGGAATGCAGTAACCTAAAATTAAAAAAGGAAAACATTAATTTTAATCTTTTTATCGCTTATTTATGTAAATTTCAAGATTTTGGTTCAAAACCAGAGCATTGCTACAAAAAACGTCCATTTTGAAACATTCAAAATGTAATGTTACTCATCGAATTAAAAAAATGCCTTTTGATGATTTTAATTTAGTTTATGTGTTCTGTAACAAGTTTCAATGTTTTTTATTCATGCTTTATTGTTTCAATTACACTATGCGTTGAGTATCGAATTTCTTTATAATTTTCAAACTTAATGAAAATTTATTTTAAAACTATATAATTTGATCATAGCGGCCTGCAAACCCTTCCGTAATAAAAATTTAGCTCTCTATTTAAATGAGATTGAAGATCACTGCTATAGAATAGACACTAGTGAACAAACGTTCCTTACGTGAACAACGAATTTCAATCCCCTTGACGGAAGGATTTGCATGATTATTATTTCAGTATCATCCGACATCGGTTGTCCTATAGCAGTATTTATTTGTTTAATATTATATATTTCCAGTTGATCGTTACTAAGAGTGGTAATTGAACGAAAAAGTATGCATTGGTGACCAAAAACTTATTTAGAACACATTTTAAGTTTTTTGCTCTGAATTGTTTCAAAAGTTCTTTTGGTTGAAAAAATAGTTACTTCAAATCGCTGAAAGTATAACAGGAAATATCCAACATTGTTTAACAAAAATAAACAGATTACAGAATACACGTCTTTTGGGATTTCAAGGAACCTCTTTTCAATTCAAAGGTGAGAGTTTCTAGATGTAAAGACACCCAGTAAAACCTCAGTTACTTTTTTTTTTCTGGATCAAATTTACTGCCAGCAATAAAAAAAAAGACTTTCAATGCAAGTTTTATTATAAAGCTCGAAAACCGCCCATCAAGGTATGACGATAAAAATTGCTTCTACATTTGAACGAAGCGATTGCCTGTTCGGTGATATTTTGATAGTTGAAATATTAACCGTCACTCCAGTGGAATAACTTTAATTCCAGTGGATAGCGTTCATTTTTGACCGTTTTTTACGTTTCTTTATTCTCCTGAAATGACAGTCTTACCAGTAAAACAGTTAAGTTACCGGATCCAGTTCAGCCTTGTCACAATAAAGCCTTTCCCTGCATGTTAAGCATTACCAAAACATATTATGAAATTATCATGCCGTGGCGCGAGTTTCATTGTTGAAACTTGCGGGTTGCTCGAGCATTGGCTATTATATATAGAGAGAGATATATTGATCATTTTTTATACATCGTAGTTTTCAGATCAAATTTCCAATTTGTTCATTTTGAAAAAAGTGAGCTATCTTAACAATTTTACCCTGCCCCACCTTCCCCTACATAGATAGCGCAAACAACGACCAACGTTCTCGAGCGACTGCAAGCTATGGCAGATTTAAACAGGTTTAGTTCCTTCACTAATTATGTTTTAAGCTCAAATTGGTATTTCTGATAGAAAGATACTTTTTTCAAACATTATTTCACCATTACTTTTTCGATCGTGCTACACTTAACGCATGAATGCATTAATGTATAATTTTAGAAGGGGGTTCTGGAAATTTTCTGTTTGAAGGCTTTAAATTAGAAAAAAAAAAGTTTTACGTTTTTCTCTGTCTACGATGTCATTACAATGTAAATGTGGAGGGACACATAGACTTCCACGTAACTGAGTAATTATTTATTAGGTGCTTATCTATAAATGGTTCTTTAACGATGATGATGATCTATTTACACAAGAATATGAATGTCCTGTTACTTCTGGATACCATGGCATCCGGTCCTAATCTGGTACATGGTACCACAGTACCTTCAAACACTGGTACTTGAAGCGGTACTTGACCTCAGCCAAGTCTTTCAAAGGGTACGAACCACACTGGTCCCCTCTCTTGACCGCAGTCAATCGCACTCTATCTTATTTCCCGTGCGATATCGTGATATTCTCGTTGCTACGTAGACGCTGGCCGCTCCTCTGCATAATCCCTTGTCATGTAGTTGTGTAGGGGTTTGTCAGTGAGTTCCCACATAAATGTCTTGAGAAAGTATTAGATTCATGAAGATATTAACTTTGAGAATTTAGACGGACGTAACCATTTTAAAGCTAATTGCTTATGTTTATATTTCAACATTTTTTAATTTTTTTTCATATTTTAGTATATTTTGGATGCTGCGAAGTTTTCTAAAATGTTGGTCAAGTTTGGCGGAAATCTGTGCGTGATATGAGCCTAAAACATGCGAACAAAATTGATATTTTTGAAAGAAATTTAAAATTATCTTTTCGTGAACATAAGTGATACTTTCATAAAAACCTCTAAAGTTATTGCACATCTTACTACTATTATATATGCGAAAGTTTGTCTGTATGGATGTATGGATGTATGGATGTATGGATGTTTGTTACTCTTTCACGCAAAAACTACTGAACGGATTTTGATGAAACTTTACAATAATATAGTTTATGCATCAGAATAACACATAGGGTAGTTTTCGTTCAGTTATGGGGGGCAAAACCCCCTTAGGGGGGCAATAAAACACAATTTTCGTATAAATTCTCTAATATGGGGATGAAAAAATACTTGCACATATTTACTTTATGTGTCCATGGAAAGCTCTGGTTTTTCTGCTGAAGATGGTACCGGTTCGAAATTTCTAAGTAGAATAAAAAACGAGTTATGAGCTTTTTAGTTCCATGTTCGAAGGCTTTCCTC